>NW_022436958.1:14952235-15009786 GCF_009761245.1 Sapajus apella
GGACATGAATGAAGCTGGAAACCATCATTCTCAGCAAACTAACACAGCAACAGAAAACCAAACGCTGCATGTTCTCACTCATAAGTGGGAATTGAACAATGAGAACACATGGACACAGGGAGGGCAACATCACACACTAGGGCCTGCCAGGGGGTGAGGGGCTAGGGGAGGGATAACATTAAGAGAAATACCTAATGTAGATGATGGACTGATGGGTGCAGCAAACCACCATGGTACATGCATACCTATGTAACAAACCTGCACATTCTGCACACGTACCCCAGAACTTAACGTATAATTAAAAAAAAAAAATCAGCCACACATGGTGGTGCATGCCTGTAATCCTAGCTACTCAAAGAGGCTGAGGCAGGAATATCACTTGAGTTCAGGGAGTTGAGGCTGCAGTGAGCCATGATTGCACCACCACACTCCAGCCTTGGCTACAAAACAAGACCCTGTTTCAAAAAAAAAAAAAAAAAAAGAAAAAAAAAGCAAGAAAAGAAAGAAAGAAATGGTCAGTATTCAAATAAGTAAATTTTTTTTATTTTTCTAATTTTTCAAATCATGCTGTAATATCTTTATAATTAAAGTTTATTAAGTGAAAAGAATTCAATAACAGGATTTGAGGAGAATGCTAAGTAATCTATCAAAAGAAAGAGTAAAAAAGAAGAAAAAAGGTGAAATATAAGAAAGGAAAGATGAGAAAAAATTAGGATCAATCCAGGAGATCCAAAATCAGAATAATAAGAGCATTAGACAAAAATAGACAAACAGAAATAAGGAAACTATCAAACTTTAAAAAATAAACTCCAAATACAAAGGCAGGAGTTTCCAGATTAAAAGTACTAACGGAAGCAATAAAAAAAAATGCATTATAAGGCACATCACTAAGAAATTTCAGATCACCAGAGACAATAAAAAGGCCCACTAATTTCCAAAGAATTAAAAAGCAAAAATTCCAGATTCAATGGATCAAGAATTAACCTCACATCGGATTTCTCAACAGGAACACTGGATGCCCTGAGAGCAGGAGCAATGCTTGTAAAAATTCTGCAGCAACCTGGCTTTCATCTTAGAATCTAGACCTGGCTAAACTAGAAATCATGTGTGAGGATAAAATTAAATCATCATCAGATATGTAGGGCCTCCAAAACTTTGCCTCCTTTGCCCTCTTTCTTGATCAACTCCTGGATGGTGTTCTCCTCAACTAAAATATGGGAGGAAACCAAGAAAGGGGAAAAAAGGGGATCCAGAATAAAGAAATCCATGACAGAAGCAAGTTAAGAGAACCTTCACAAGGTGGCAAGGAGAGGCTGGAGGATGGCCGTTGTGTGTCAGGCCGTGGCAAACCGTCCAGATCAGAACAGGAAAGAGGACCTCTAGAGGGAGGTGCCAGCAGCGCTCTGCCTCTCAACAAAAAGGACGTAGATAGGTCACATTATTTTCAGATGTACTGGCTGTACTTGAGAGATTTACACTTCTGGCTGACAGTTTGGAAATAAATTAGTGATAATTATTGTTTACACAGAAATGTAAGGAAAGAGAAAAAGAAAGAAAAAAGAAAGAGAAACACAAAAAGAGCCAATTATTTACCCCAGGAAAACCTAAACTGAAAAAAGATAGGAAATGTAACCATACCTTGCTATACTTCACAGCTGTGAATAGTTACACAGTATTAACAATGCAAACAGTGAATACTGACGTAATCAAAAACTATAAGGCAACAAGAGAGGATGAAGAGGGGGATATATCTTGGGGTTGTGGGAGGTGACTTTAATGGCACTAAATTCTTGCCTTCTATATAGTAAGGGGCCAGTAAATAAGGCCTAAAACTGGAAACGAATCAAGAAGTAATACTACAAACAAGTTGTTTAGAAATATGGCAATAAACAGCTGAAGAAACAGCTTAAAGTTGAAAGAGGTTGTCCCTGGGGACTTAGAATCGAGGAAGGAAGGGTGGGACAGGATATTGCTGTTTTTTATTATGAGCTTTGCAGAAGGTTTGACTTTTTAAACAATGTACATGTACAACTTTGATAAAACAATATTAAATTTAAAAAGAGAGAGGGTGACATGAAGCTTTGAGAGCTCCAAAATAAAACTAGTATGAGTCATTGGCATGCCACTAAACTTGAAATGCTTGAATTCTAAAGCTAAAACCTTGCTTTTTCTAGTCCTCATTTTTCTGGGGCGGTGGGGGGCGGGGATTGATTAATTCAGAGTAAAAAAAAAAAAAAATCCCTGTGAACTACTAATTACTAGCAATTAATGTGCTTTTTCTTAAGTCCAGTTGCAAATCATTGTTGCCTAAAAACTAGGACTGCCAAGCTCATTCTAAGGAGGTGCATAGCTCATAAGGTGCCTTATAAAAGCCAAGGTGAAAATCTACACTTCTTGTTCTAGTTCCCTTGTGTGACTAAACAAAAGGCATGAATAGCAATTTGACTGTCTGCAAAGCTGAATGTGTACCAGGTGCAAGGACAGATCGCACTTCATGTTAGTGAATACACCAAGGATTTCATTACTAAACGACTTCAATCTGCTGAAAAGAATTACTGCCACCAGAGGACCTTTATTAGCAGAAGCAACTATGAATGGATGAAAATGCAACATAAAGCAACATAGGCATTTCCAAAAAAGCATTGGAAGATCAATAGTTCTTTTAGATTTCTCCAAAGAACAGCTCCTCCTCCCTACTTTCACATCTAGCGAGAAATGGTGTGCTGCTTTCCTTATCACACTGTTTATCCAGGTAGCTATTAACAAAGAAGGCTCTCCTTTGCTGCTTTCTTCTGCCTGTAAGTATTTTTAAGCTAGCATTGACCCTGAGAGAGTCAGAGCTTATACTGATGTCAGGTTAGCACGGCATTGCAGCCATGAATCTCATCCACAGTTTGAGGAATTAAAGTATAATAATGGAATCCTATCAGGCATTCTCTAACTTATGTGTTTGCTTAAAATTACTTACTTGCTTACATATTGATTCTTGCCCAGTGACCATAAGTGGTGAAATTTACAATGCAGACAAAAAAAGTCCAGTTAATGAGGCCGACCATATCTAGTTTTACCTACTTTCAGCTGCCAACGAGAATATTTCTCTTATTTTGAAACATATTTTCTCCCATAGAGGGAACAAGAATGACTGTGGAACAAGCATTTAGGCAACATGTATTTTGGAAAGAAACCAGTGTGATCTGGGTTTTGAGAAATTCTGGCTATGGAATGTTTCTGAAAATAATGATTCAGTCACAGTAGGCTGTTAGCCATTTCTGAAAACTCAATTTTCATTGTGCTGGCCACTTTGGCACACTTTCTAATTCTCAGACGGTTTCCATCCATCCAACCTGAAAACACAAGTGCTAATTGTCTTGCTGTGGACTCTCTTAGTCGGTGTAAACTTTCCATTTGAGTCATAAGGGTCCAGCCCCATGATTCTTGTTAATGTTAATAAATAAAGCTCTATAGTAAAACTTTGGTCAGAGTGAAACAACTCTCAGAACATATGGACTCAAGATGATCATTCACACACAGGCACCAAGGAACTCAATCCAAGAACCTACATGTGTAGTTTCTTCCTAGCTCAGACTGGTTTTCTGCCTCATACATAGGAACAGGTGAAAAGAATTTATACCTTGACCATTCAATTCCTCACATTACATTTGGTAAAATTATGTTATACTTTTCCAGTGTAGAGAGGAATTGTTAAGGTGAGCATTTTTTACTCATCACCACCTTCTTCAAAAAAGACATTTAGTAAGCATAATATGTGGAGTTCCAATCTTTTGGGAGAGACAGGACCTAACTTGAGAGAGTTAATTGACAACAATAAGTAGAGTTCCCTAAATGACAAATGAATGACACAAATGAAATAATGCTAAAGGAATTGGGGAAGGGGAATACATGGTTTGGGCAGGAACGGTGGATCACAAAGAAGTGATAATGAGCTGAGCCTTAGGAAGGCATGAGATAGAACTAAATGGAAAGGCAGCATCATACAATTTTTAAGAGTATGAATTCTGGAAAAAATCTACCTGGCTGTGAATCCCAACTCTGCCATGCAATAGCTGTGTGGCCTTAAACAATTTGTTTAACATTGCTGAGCTTTAATTTTCTCTCTTGTAAAAACAGTATTAAATAATATCTGCCATCTTAAGGGGACGTCAGTTTAAATTTAATAAAAACAGGTAAAGGACCTAGATTAATATTTAGCACAGAGTTGCTGTTGTTACTATATAACAGATGAGACAGGAGTTTAGAAGACATTCCAAGAAACGGAAATATCCCATCAAATTAACAAAATATATTTCACCACATGATTACCCTCAAATGAAAAGCTCACAACAGCACCAGCATCAGAAAGTTTTTCCATTTGTTCCGCATACTGAACTGGCAATTTGAAAAGGTAAATATGTAAGTGGTAAAATGTCACTTAAATGAAGCATTACCCATATCTGTGTTGGACATTTTGATTATTGGTCTAAAATGTAAAGAGTTGAAACTTGTGTCATTAATTTTAAAAAAGGCAGTTCACATATATTTTTAATGACTTCAGTCAGACATGAAGACCCAGGTGCATTAAAGGCAAGCATTAGTGCAACACTAGAAAATAAGAAAATGAGGTGCCAAACAGTCCACATGATTTAGAACTCATTTCTCCAGTCACTATGAATGCAAATGTCTCATTTACATAAAATCCACTCATATGGATGCTAATCGGGAGCAAAGGAGAGGCTATCACTTCTATCTAGCATCAGAAACGGGAAATCAGAATTCAAATTATTTCCATTGGAAAGGGTGATAGGATCTTTCAAACTGTTATGTTGGTCAGCTTTAATAGTTTGATATTCAAGAAGCATCTATTGAATAAAGAGTACTTATTGAGTGTTAACCATGACCAGGCATTGTCCTAAATGTTTTTAATGCATTTTTCATACAATTTTTTTTTACAACAAGTCTAATTAGAAGGTTCCATTATTATTCCCTCTTGCTGATAAAGAACTGAGCCTTAGAGAGGTTAAGCAAGGTGCCTCGTATCCCAAAGTAAGTGTGTTTATCTGATTTCAAAGTGCATGCTTCCTGTTCAATATTAATGTGTTTGCTCTAACTCCATGGCACCCACCTCTCACCTACATACGCCCAGTTCTACTCCCATTTCTGGAAACAGAGCATCCAAAGAGTGGCTCCTTTTCCTTTCAGCCAGGCAGAAATTTATGCAAGGGAGAAAGATGGAAGGAACAAGTATGGTGCTAGGGACTCTGACAGAATTGTTCACCTGAATGCAAAGGAGAAAGCCCAATACTTACACTGCCGTTACATGCCATTCTGTTTTAATCAGCCAACAGCAGCAACAATCTAATTGAGGAATTGCATTGCCACATTAGGTAGGAGAAGACAAACTGCTTAAGTAGTTGTTTTTAGCAAATATTGAAGACAATTTCAAAGGCCCAAGGCAAGGAAATAAGATTTGTGCACTTACAGCTAGATGCATCTGATAATTTCTCATAACGTCAGAGTTCTTAAAATGTTTTATTTCAGGCAATCTGTAGGAGTAAGACATTAGAGCCAAGTGAATCAGCATAGAACCTTGCTGCTGATTCTCTGATTTTGAGAGCAATATTTGTGTTCCTCTTGAGAAGACTGTTTTAGGATCTTGTATCTGCTTCTATGCCATTCAGTTGGCAGCTGCTTCTCCCTATTGCCTCCCCACCTACCAATGGGTCTCAGCTCCACCAAGAACTCCCACACCTTACCCCTCTAAGTTCTTGCACCCACCCTATTGTGCAGGCTCCCACAGAGGGGTCCTTTAATATTGCATCTCTTAATTCTAAGCACCACCCATATCACAAAATACAGGGTAAACTCACTCTATAAAAGAGTTAGGGGTAAAGTCATGTCCAGTAGGACATAAGAGTTCATGGGAAAAGTAAAAAAATAAAGTAAAATTTTAAAAAGCCCTTCTCAGGTGAATCACATGATGACACATCGATGTTAGTCTCCTTCTTTTTCCCCCTGCCTTCTCTCTTCTGAGACAGCCTATTTCTACAGATCTTTAAATGACAGGTCTATATCTGCCCTTTTAGGAGCAACCCATTGCCTGCCCCCAAGAGTTTATTTAACTTTAGGATTAAGCCATAAGATACCTGCAGTAGTAGAGTCCCAAGTCCAATCCACATCTAGCCATGAATAACACGACAGTGGAGGACAGGGACAGGGAGTTGAAGTAGTAGTTTCCCCCTCAGGTCCAGCTAAGCCTCTCATTTTTCCTGGTTATCCAGGAGAGAAGCACTGGACGACACATTCGCAGCAATTTTCTGCCAATGTTATCAGAGAATTTTCAGAAAATTGCAATCTCAATTCATATTAAGGAAGATACATATTTCCTTAAATATAACACATACTGACTTTATTCTTCAGAATGTATCATTTCCCACAGAGTCATTCTCCTTCTTCTCATGCCCAGAGACCAAAAACAGGAAAAGCAAAGCCTTTTCCTGCCACTGAGCCAGCTCCCCTTGATAACCATCTCTGGTTACATCAAGGCCTGGCCACAGCATCTAAAAGGTCCCTTTTCTTTCCCTCAAACTTGATCAGATTCCTGGGCGTAGCATCCCTCATACTCGTCTCTGTAAACTGAAGGATCAAATGAAGACTGACCATTGTCTTGTTTACAGTAACTGTTCTGTCATCAAGAGAGATGTGCTACCACCTTCATTTGAAGTTGGAAGGAATTTATTTAATACAAATAGAAACCAAATAAAGTGTTTTTTTTTTTTTAACATACTTTCATTCTGAATCTGTAGCATTTTGGGGAAAAATCCATGTATTAGTTCTATATGTTTTGTAAAATATTTAATGGTTGTTGGTTCCACTGTTCTAGACAACACCTACTGGGGTTCTATATTTTGTGTGTGGTTCCTAGACAAGGCTGTTGTATTTATATGCTATCCAGTGGCAGGTATTCTGTAAGTTGCTCTGTATTAGAGTAAACTGAGTCTGAAGAGTGCCATAAATATTTCTTCTTTGCATAGTTCAGCATCCCTGCTCCCTCCTCTCTTCCCTCTTTTGTTTCTCTGACTTTCCTTATTACCTTTTTCCATCTCTTCCCTTTTCTGTCTCTATCTTATTTTTTTTTTTAAGATGGAGTTTTGCTCTTGTTGCACAGGCTGGAATGCAACGGCCCAATCTCAGCTCACCACAACCTCTGCCTCCTGTGTTCAAACGATTCTCCTGCCTCAGCTTCCCGAGTAGCTGGGATTACAGGCATGTGCCACCACACCCAGCCAATTTTGTATTTTTAGTAAAGACAGGGTTTCTCCATGTTGGTCAGGCTGGTCTCAAACTCCCGACATCAGGTGATCCACCCACCTCGGCCTCCCAAAGTGCTGGGATTACAGGCACGGGCCAACGTGCCTGGCCTCCTTTTCTGTCCCTATTTTTTCTTCCCAGGATATCTGGGAACAAAGTGTCAGAAGCAGATCTGAAGCATCACCAATGAGCAGTTCCAAATTAATTACTATGCCTTCCAGTTTCTTAAAAGTCAATGTATGTGAAGCAATGTACAAAGTATTGAGTTTGCTATTGCTTTTAGAGCCTGAAATTGATTCAATATCTGAGAAACATTTTTAAAAATCCATAGATGGGAAAATTAAGGAAAGCCTGACAGAAATTAAAAAGTAGTTCCTTTATTCAGTGGTTAACAGAAGTACAAAAGGAATAATTTGAAAGATGTGGATTTGACCTTGCACAATTCCAGTGGTAATTGACAAGACAGAAATTAATTACTAAACTAGGGATCAGGAAATTACCTTCAGGCCAAATGCAGCACACTGTCTATTTGTGTTGATAAAGTTTTATTGAAACACAGTCATGTCCATTCATTTGCATGTTGTCCCTAGCTGCTTTTGCACTGCAGTGACCAAGTAGTTGCCACAGAAACCATGTGGTTCATAAAGCCTAAAAGGTTTACTCTCTGGCCCTTTACAAAAAAACTATTGCAATATTAGGAAAAATGTGTGGCTTATATATTAATGTGAACAGAAACAAGATCTCTAAAAGTATGTTTGTCAGCAAGTTTGTATCTTGTATTGTATTTTAAAGTGGGTGCTGCTGTTGTGATTGTTAAGACATGCATGTTTATGTCCTCAAGAGTTTATCAATAGTTAAAAAGAGTGATGTTCATAGTGTTTTTTACACGAGACACATAAAATTTGGCCTTTGACCTAGTCACTGTCAAGTCTATCAGCAAAACCTCGTACAGGCTTCTTAGAGACTTTTCTTAGTGCTGCTCCTGATTGCTAGAAACGATGATGTTCCAACAACCTAACGGCATTCATGTGATGGTTAAAAATATAAAGCCAAACTTCATTACTTCAAATTCTGATTCTACAACTAATAGCTTTGTCTGTTTCCTTGTCTGTAACAGTGGGGATAATAATAGTATCCATCTCACAAATAAAGATGTCTAGAATAGTGCTGGAATATGTACACTCTGTAAATATTAGCAGTAATCATTATTATTTGAAGGTGTGCTACACTCAGTTCTGAAACATGCATTGTGTCTTCCAAGGGAGCAGTTACTCGCTTTACCTTGTAATTCTGGAATTGATTGTGTTTTCCACATGAGGTATCATGATAAGCATGGCTGTGTCACAGAATTAATTCATTAGTCAATCGGTAAGTATTTACAGAGCATTCACCCCACACAGAACAAAATATTATCAACAGTGGGGATACACAGTAAACAGGAGATATAGTCTTATTCTTGGTAGAATTACTAGCACTGATCTCTGGTGGAGCAGACCTATATACCCACAGCACAAGAAAATAGACTAGAGACAGTGATTAGACACTGGCATTCTTACAGTTTAAAAAGGGAAAGTAAAATAAGAACATCTTTAATAAGGAATGAGGCATGGAGGTACAACATAATTAGTCTGCACGACTCAAGTTACTGTTTATAAAAATTCAGATGGAAAAGAAAACTGGGAAACCTGTGGTGATCATGGCAGAAAGGCTTCATGGACAAAGAGGAATATGAGTTGATGTGAATATAGGTAGAGACAGCAAGGGAGGTCTTGCTGAGCAAAGGCTCACAAGGTGATTTGTTCATGGCACAGGCAGTGAATAGATCACACTGACTGGTGATGAGGTGTAGTGGCCAGGGGGCCCTATGCGAGACGTAAACTTGACCTCCAATCTACTGGTACACAATAAAGAAGGAAATGAATGAAGAAATCGAGGGGCTTACTGTGGGGTTGGCATAGAGATTGGCAGCCTCTCAAGTTTCCAAACCGCGGCCACTGGTTTGATGGTACATCCTGCACTGAAAACCTGTGCAGCCCTTGATTGACTCTTGAGAACAATTCTGACAGTGGAGACAGGAAAGGAGGTTGGGGACAGGTCACTTTAACATTAATATTGAGTAGGACAATGAAATGAGATGTTAGATTCCCAAGCAATTTATCAGATGGTTTGGGGAAGGGTCACATAAAATCAATGAGGAAGCTAACAGGCCATGGTCGAGGTGTAAAGTGGGAGGTGTGGGATGTGGAGATAGATAGGAAAGACTTGCAGAGTGAGAACAGAAAACACTTATTACAGACTAGTCACAGGGAATGAAGGAGGGAGACAGGATGAATTACAGATGACATATGGGCTGTCCCAGATTACTTTAGGAGTGATGATGCCCCTGCACCACTGAAGAGTGGCGAGGAAAACAGACCCTGCCTTGTTGCTTTTAGTTCTCTGCAGGTGTAGGGTGGAAATCAATTGTCAGAAAAATTGACTTTACAAACCCCACACATAAATGTCTGCTGGATTCCTTTTGGGGTGGGCTTAAAAAAACGGTCACAGCTCTGGCCACAGCTTATGACATCCACGCCTCATTAGCTAGAAAATATTTCCTACAAAACTGAAATT
This sequence comes from Sapajus apella, assembly GCF_009761245.1. Lineage (NCBI taxonomy): Eukaryota > Metazoa > Chordata > Mammalia > Primates > Cebidae > Sapajus > Sapajus apella. The sequence continues at coordinate 14,962,154 of NW_022436958.1, forward strand.
ACAGTCTGAATGTGAGTAGCTGACTCAGCACCAAGCTGTCCTTTTGGCAGCAATCTGGGAAGAACCACCCACTGTTGCAAGAGTCAGTGCTTCTCACAGTGTGTCTAGTTTAAGAAAAGTTATGCCCTAAACACAGCACTCAGCCACCACGCTCTTTCCAAAATTTCTTGCGTGAACAGCCCACCACTCCACAGTCCTCGCCCTCATAGGTCTCTAGAACAGAAGAGGAGAACTTATATACCCAGTGGAGTGGTCACAGGATGCAGAAAAAGGTGGGAGTATGTGTCTAAAATTTACCAACTTCAGTAGATCCCACTCTTTCTATTTAAACAGTCTCTTTTAAATAAATGCTTAGTCTTTCAGATTTCTTTCTTTCTCTGATATTGCCAAGATGGCAGCTGGCTATTTGGAGGGGTTAAAAGATGTGAGATGGCAGGAAGGGGGCCCGAGATCTATGCAGTTGGTTTCTTTGGTTGGCCTCAGGACTCCATGGCCATGTGGTCATGTGGAGGCCTGGCCCTTCTAAAGGAGTATAAGAGAGCCAGGTAGAGATGCATTGCCCCCATCTTCATCCAAGAAGCTAAGAAGCTAAGATTACACCATTTTCCTGCCTTATGGGCTCCAGTGCATTAGGGTGACTGATGCCAAATGAGCAGGGCAGAGTAATGGCAGCCTCAATGCCCTACCAGTGGCAGGGCCCACAGGCTCAGCACCGCCTGGTAGAAGGCACAGCAGCACCCAGCTGACCACCTAGAATCCATTGAAGTGATTCTGAGCTAGAAATAGAGGAGAAAATAAGTGCTGATATTCATAAGCTCATCTGCTAAGCCATACTTCCTGCATACTTATTAAAAATATATGTATTGGGGAGAGTTTTCAAGGGACTTAAAGTTCTGCAATGTCATTTGGGGATAAAAGCCAGTACAGTATACAAATTACGTAAATATTCAAACTGTGTATTATCCTGGCTGTAGGCAGAGTCTCATTCTGTCACCATGATCAGCAGCTTTAAGAAAAGGGACTGCTATTAGCCTCTGCTTAACAAGCACCCAATGACCTAGCCTCATCCTCTACCTTCTTAGGGCTGTTTCTTAGCTCAGCTGTCTTCTACTTCAGCACCTAAGTTCTGGCATCTGGATCTGCTTTTGAGGGAGAAGGGCTGGTCTCCTTACACTCCTTATATGCATTTTAAATTTATTTTAAACTTCAAAGGTTTCACCAGATTATAATAACAATAACAGCCAACATATGTTGGATTCTTACATTATACTTAGCACATTTACCTATGCAACCCACACAGCAACATTTGGAGGTAGATAATACTTTCCCCCACCTTTTCATGAGGATGGAGGCACAGCAAGGTTAGTTTGCTTGCTTTAGGTCACGTATCCAGTAAAGTACCAGAATTCGAACACAAACCCAGGCATTACAATTCCAGAACTATGCTCTTAATCAGAGGTAGATGATAGATTCATAGATAATAGATGACAGATAGATACTGACATGGTATCGGAACAATTAAAGGAAAGCAATAAGTAGAATCTTAGACCTTCACATGTGGAAGGTACTTCAGAGTCCATCTAATCCAGTAGTTTTCAACCAGACTAAATCCCCACTAGGGAGCAGACTGCAGAGATGTCACAGAGATTGAGGAAATAAGAGAGCAAGCAAACCAGCAGGGCTCAGAGCCCCCGGTTTCCTGCTATAACTTAAGCAATTCTGTATTTATCTGTTTTATGTTTAGAGATTCTGTGTAAGAATCTTTTTATAGAAAGAATTATGCTGCTAAAAATAATCTGAGAATTACTGTTATCTAACCCAATACTCTCATCAAAAAATGGGAAAACTAAGACCCAGCGTCATCTGAATCATACAAGAAGGTTACAGCAAAGTTAAACCAAGCACTCACTCTCCTAACTCATTTGTGGAAAATATAGAATACCCACAGATGACTTTCAGCATTCTTCTCAGGCCAGATAACCTACAGGTCGCATGGGGCAGGCTTCCAAATTAACCCACCTGAAGGAGGTCTTGGGATACATGGCTTATGTCCTGTCCTTGAGTAAAGAAATGTTATCTGATTCCCTCAAATATTATCATGAGTTCCTCCAACAGTTGATTTACTGATAAATACATAACCTGCTGACATTGAAAACCACATTGATTTATTTCTGAATCATGAGGTTTTAAGGACTGTCTTGCACACAGAACATTTTGGTCTGTATGTCATTAATGTAGCTAATAAGTTCTGTATTGTACCCTCTAGTGAAAAGGACAACTCTGAGGAGTCCCCTACTCTTCTCCTAAACTTTCCTATAAAAGCCTTCTGTATCCTGAGACTGAGTAATTTATAAAGAAAAGAGGGTTATAAAGGCAGAAATACCATTTAACCCAGCAATTCCATTATTAGGTTTATAACCAAAGGAATATAAATCATTCTATTATAAAGACACATGAACACATGTGTTCACTGCAGCACTATTCGCAATAGCAAAGACATGGACTCAATCCAAATGCTCAGCAGTGATAGACTGGATAAAGAAAATGTGGTACATATACATCATGGAATACTATGCAGCCATAAAGGAGAATGAGATAATGTCCTTTGTGGGGACATGGATGGAGCTGGAAGCCGTTATCCTCAGCAAACTAATGCAGGAAAAGAAAACCAGACACTGTATGTTCTCAATTATAAGTGGGAGCTGAATGATGAAACACATGGACACAGCGGGGGCGGTGGAAACAGCACACACTGTGGCCTGCCAGAGGGTTGGAGGCTGGGGAGAGGGAGAGCATCAGGAAGAATAGCTAAGGGATGCTGGGCTTAATATCTAGGTGATGGGATGATCTGTGCAGCAAACCACCATGGCGCACATTTAGCTATGTAACAAACAAACTGTACATGTACCCCTGAACTTAAAATTTGGGAATCAAATTTAAAAAAGAAAAGAGGTTTAATTGTGCTAACAGTTGTGCAGGCTCTATAGCTTTCTGCTTCTAGGGAGGCCTCAGGAAACTTACAATCATGGAAAAAGGCAAAGAGGCAAAAAGCATGTCTTAAGTGGTGAGAGGAGGAGAAAGAGAGAGGAGGAGGAGGTGTCACACACCTTCAAACAACCAGATCTCATGAGAACAACAGCAAGAGGGAAGTCCAATCCCATGATCCATCCACCTCCCACAAGGCCCCTTCTCCAACACTGGGTATAATTCAACATGAGATTTCGGTGGGGACACAGAGCCAAACCACATTACCTTCTAACTTGTAACAGACTCTGGAACACGCCCAACTTTGTTGATGTGTCTTTCGGGGTCCATCCTCACATTTGGCTTCCAGTAAAACTTTATCAGACTATTTCTACCTCGGCAGCCTTCATTTTGGTCAACAGGCAGCTACTGTTGATGAAATTGACTCCTGTTTTTCATTGATTAGGGGAAGGGTGAAGATTGCCAGGTTATGATAAATGAATAATACTTCAATATTAAGGTAAATGTGATCTGGAAAAAAATTGTAAAAGCTTCTTATTCTGTCCCTTGCCACCTGCATCTTGGTTAGGAGTTGTTCCTGTGGTTTGAGTTCTTTATTGGCATAAGAGAACTATCTGTTAGTTCTCTGTCTGATGCTGTGGGCCAAAATTGCTGAACAGAGAACAAGGGCTTCAGAAGCAATCTTTATCCATGGTCAGCTTTGTCCTCTTAAGTATCAAAGAAGGATTGCTTTGCTGTCAGTTCCTAAGTTTCATACAAGGATGAAGTACAAATGTTTTGCTGCAAGGAGCACATAAAGGCAATACCATCTGTTTGGCTGTTTAGATCATTCAAAATGAAAGGTGTACCTTGACAGAAGCAACTTGCAGATTCAGAAACCTGAGGTTATTGTTCCAAACCCATCAAGACAAAGGCTGTTTCACAAGAACGAATGTACATGATTAATCTAACACAAAGATACTAAAATACACACACACATACACACAGCACAGTGACCATTTACTAACTCACAGTGAGAAATTCTGCAACCAAGTAGACAGCACTGTTCACATCCACAAAGTATTGCTTTCCTTGCCATTAAGCAAGTGATGCACATAGCAGATAATCAATATGTCTATTGAAGTAATGAGGGAAATCAAATTATAAGCAGAATGTTAAGTCATTGAATTACAGTAAGAAACGCAATTCTCAAAGAGAGCGGATGATCATACAGCCCCAATCAGGATGTCTATTTACCATCAACAAATGGCTTATACTGGAAACAAAGGTATCAAAAGGTTGCAGAGAAACTGTGCAACCAGAGTTAAGGAAGACAGTAGCTTAACAAATGACTCTCAAGAAGGGACAGTTAAGACCTGCTCATCTAATATTGGATTAGCTATTCCAAGGAAAAAAAAATGTTTGAGTCCACTAGCCAGGACTCCTCTTTCTGTGGTGAGTTGGATGGTCCATGCCCACACCTGTCTCTAGTTCTAATTCTGTAATTGCATGGCTTACCAGATTCACTGACATCTCCCCAGCCTCAAGATGGTTCTAACTCTTTTTCCTTGTGCTTCCCAGATCTGCTGTGATCCACAAGGCACTGCTTTAAACTTTAAACTTTCAAAAACTGTCTTATTTCCTTCTTTGTGTGGAGGAAGGAAAGAAGAGATGTAACATGTTGTAGCCTGTTGGCAGCCACAACCCAAATTACATAAAATGAATTATTTCTTATTTTAGTAATTATCTAAGTTTAGAATTCCATATAGAGAGAAATGATATGCTTAACGAAGTAATATAAAGCATCTTTTATGAGAAAATTGCTAATATCTATCACATTTAGACTAGTATTCCTTAATTATTAATCAATTACATCTTCCAACGATGTACTACAAGTATGGTTTTAGATTCCTATCAAGCTGATGCTATTTAAAGCATTTATTGATATATTAAACATGTATTATAACAAATGCTATGTCAACAAATATAAAGACTCACTAATATTTTATGACACAAAATAGATCACTTCTAATAATTTCATGTCACATCTTCCTTCCACTAAAACTTAGTCATCCATCCTTGAGTTTCAAATCTACTGCTCCATCCTAAGTACAGCATGGGTTCAAATAGATGTATCTTATGGCACATCCTCCCATCCTCCATTTTAGCAAACTTCCACTAGCCTTGTTGGGTTATTCTGAATTTAAAGACCTTACATCAAGAACATGTACCTTCCTCTCTTCCCATATATATAACAAAATGTCAGAAATATAACAAAAATGTCACAAAGGCAACACAGAGTCCAGGAGATGGACAAAGAAACAAAAATCCCCCCTGGATGCAAAAGGGTCAAGGCCAGTGAAACTCTATCTGAAATTACCAGCTCTGGAATTTTTCCAAAAACAAATGAAAGCCTACATAGAGCATGCATTCCAGGGATTATGAACTCATTTTGGCTTATGCTCTTTAAAAAGGTCTACAGCTGCATTCAAAATATATCCAGCTCATCTGTAGGCCTGGGGACTGAGACAAAGCCAAGAGCCCCAGCTGGGACATGCAGGCAGGAATCAATTTAAGCCTTTCTGGCAGGACATGAGGTGGTTTGCTATAATGAATGTTAAGGAGGGAAACCAAACCATGGAGAATTGGGTGTTTCTCTTTCCTGAGTATTAAAGACATGATAAATTGATGGATAAAAGTATATAGGAGATTCTCAGAAAGCTATTGTTCAAGCTAGGTAGGGGCTATGTCAGTTTCACAATGAAGACTTAATAAAAATAAATCAGGGTTTGAGGGTTAGGGAAGTCCTACCATGCTGGTGAGAGGAGAAAGATCACCTGGGTCTTCATGCCCAGACTTAATAGAAAAGACAAGACATTCATTTGTAGACATCTGAACATTGGTAAAGCAATAAAGATCCCAAAGTTCTTAGAATTCTACATTTTTATTAATAACCACTGCCAAGGAAGCTAGTAACTGTATTAGAGAACCATATTTCAAAAGTAAAAATGTTACAGGAGAGGAATATTTAAAGCCTGAAATCAATTTTATAAGTACCAAGTGAAGTGATCTATAAATATAGTTATAATCCAAGATGTGCCTATTTGGGTTGTGAGAATTCAAATTTATGAAGCATTTCATGCAATATCCCTTCCTTTGGCTTCTGAGGCATTTCTTGCCATTAATAGAAACCAATTTGGATTTTCTTTACCTCCTGTGCCACATGCAGTTATCTTTTCAGATGTAGTTAGCCCGAATTGCATTAAATTACCCTCTCAGGAAACTCATGGTTTGTTCATTTATAGCAACAGAGCTAATCTCAGGCATCGTGCCATTTATGACATCAACTTGTCTACTTAGTGTGACGTCACTCGCATTATTTTGCTGCATTCCTTTGTCACTGAATTGTGTTTATTGTTGTTACATTTTTACTTGCTCTGCAATACAGTTTGAATTGTGCTATTCTCCTACAATAGTAAAAGAATATTAATATATAATTTGAGGGCATTGACAATATGTGGTGTACTGTGCTAAACATTTTGCATATATTAATTAATCCTCACTCACTGCTAAGAGGTGGGTGCCATTATTATCCCATTTTTCTGATGAGGAATCTGAGGCAGACATTAATTAAGCAATCTTAATTATTCCTGAAACTACAGAGTTAGTAAGTGGCAGAACTACATTTGAATGTAGTACTAAGTATACTGTGATAAGGGATATAAAATTGCTTAACAAGAGCAAGTAAACAGCTGTTTTGTAATTAATGAAGCGATAACACCTTGTCAGGGGCTATTATAACTTATTTTAACAACTATTAAAATAATTGTGCACAATTTAATGGGATATTATTTTGTTTGAGTGTAAGTGGATGCTTCAAAACATATGACTTAACAAAACCCGTACAGGATCTGAATACTGAAAAACAGACAATGCTGATGAAAAAAAAATCAAAGAAAACCTAAACAGAGAGACATGGCATTCATATGTTAGAAAATTCAACATAGTAGAATTATCAAGTATCCCTAAACAGATCTATAGATTTGGCAGAATTTCTATCAAAATCGCAGCAAAGATTTTATAGACATAGACAGTTTATTCTACAACTCATATAAAAAGGTAAAAAAATTTAGACTAGCTAAAACAATTTTGTAAAAGACAAATAAAGTTAAAGGAGTCACTGTATCCAATGCTGAGGTTCATTGCATAACCGCAATAATCAAGACAGTTGGTGCTGGTTGAGGGAAAGACATGTGGATCAATGGAACAGAATAGAGAAGGAGAAATGACCCACAGATGTATGCCCAAGTAATTTTTAACGAAAGTACAAAAGCAATTGAATGGAGAAAGGGTAGCCCTTTCAACAAACAGTATTGGGACAATTGGATATCCACAGCAAGAAAAAAAGAAAAAGAAAGAAAAAAGCCACTTAAATTTGATACCTTAAAAAAATTAACACAAAATAGATCACAAATTTAAATGTGAAGTATAAAACCATAAAACTTTTTTTAAAAAGCAAGGAAAAATCTTCAAGATCCAGAGCTAGGCAAAGTGTTCAGACTTGAAATCAGTAATGTAATTCATAAAAGGAAAAATAGATAGATTGTACTTCATCACAATTAAAAACCCTTGCCCTGCAAAAGACTCTTTTAAGAGGATAAAAATATAAGCTAGAAATGAAGAAAAAACAACTACAAATCATGTGTCAAAGGACTAGTATCTACAAAATGTTAAAAATGGTTAAAAATTTTTTTTAAAGAATGATAATACCAAATGTGAGCAAGGATGCAGAGAAATTGGATCATTCTTGCAATGCTGATGGGAATGTAAAATAATACAGCCACTCTGAAAAAATGTTTGGCAGTTTCCTACAAAATTAAAAATTAAATATGCACTTGCCATATGATTTAGCAATTGCACTCTCAGGTATTTATTCCAGAGAAACGAAAGTATGCACCAAAAAATAATCTGTACCTGAATGTTCCTAGCAGATTGATAATATACAAAACCCAGAAACAGCTAAACAAGTGAGTGAATAGCTAAACAAGTAGTGATATATCCATATTATAAAATAGATAGCAACAAAAAGGAATAAAATATTGACAGATAAAACAATTTGGATGGATCTCAAGGAAATTACTCTGAATTTTTAAAAAAGCCAATCTCAAAAGGTTACATTCTGTATGATTCCATTAATTTAATGTTCTTGAAACAACAAAATTATAGAAATGGAAAACATTTTCATGGTTGCCAAGGGTTAGGTTTGGTAGGGAAGCTGTTAGGTATAGCTATGAGCAACAACCAGAGGGAGACTCATGGTGGCAGAAGGGCCTTGTAAATGGATCGTGGTGTTTGTCACACAAACCTACATGATAAAATTGCACACAACCACACACACACACACACACACACACACACACACACTTACTTGCATGTACATAGATTGTACCAATGTCAGTTTCCAAGTTTTAATAGTTATGCAAAATGTTACTATTGGGGAAATTTGGTGAAGGGTACCCAGGAACCCCGTTTCTGTACATTTTTTTGTGACTTCCTGTGAATCTGTAATTATTTCAAAACAAAAAGTTAAAACAAAACATGAAATTCTTCCCTATTTCAATTATTTGTAATTACATTTTTGATTTATGATGATGTATTCCTTCAAGAGTTTTTTTCAGGAATAAATTACCCTTGCAAAACAGGAGAAGGCTGTTCAGACAAAACACTATCCTTTTCCTTTTAAGCAGAATGCTTTCTAGAGGGTGGTTTGGAATAAGATGCAATGTACATTATATGCTGGGTTCCCCTCTCTGAAAAACCCATACCAATTCCCAACATTTTGATACCAAAACAACTAGGTTCTATTAACATCAAGGACAAACTTGAGAACATAAGTAACCAAAAGACAATATTCAGACTGACAAATTTATGCTTTATGGTTTTTGTTGAAATAAAAAACAAATCTTAAAAACTTTATAGCAAATTTAAACATCACTTTTTAACAAATAAAAAATGCACCATTTGCAAAAATTTACATTTAAGCTACCCAGCACTTTATTGGTGTATCTATAGATACCTATACTGTATGTCTCTGTCTATGCTTATTTGGCATATTCCAACATGATTTCTTAGAAACACCATCAGACTCTCACTATCAAGAAGTGGTGGAGATTTGGATGGAAAAATATCTCAAGAGTTTATGAAATAGGAGTTGAAAATAACTCCTGTATGGATTCTGTGCTTTTAACAAACATCATTTGAAAGATTTAACAGTAGATGAGTAGAAACCCATAGATTACATTTGCCTACTTTTCAAGCTCATATGAGTATAAAAGTTCAGGGAAATTTCTTTGGCAAATCTCAGAACATTTTCTCAATGATTTAGTATATGTATAAACATCAAAATGTGTCTAGATTTTCCAACTAAAATCTTTCTATATTTATAGTTTCCTAAAGGATGGTTTCAATGTTCATAATAATTTGAAAATAACACATTCAAATCAGAGATTGCTTAGCTCTCCCATAAAATAAAAAAGATGTGTGCTAAAACACTGTATAAAAAACAGCTTGTTCCTAGAGCTAGCTAAGGAAGTAGTTGAGGGTTCTATGATTCCAGTTACCGCACCTTTCACTCTGGTGCATGACTCAATGTAGTCTATGCTGGTTTGAGATGTCCGGCATTTATTCTGCTTCTTTGTCACAAAATTCAAAGCTCTTCACCATATGGTGTCATTTCTGAAATGTTAATCTGAGCGGAGCTCGTGATGCCAGTTAGGTTCCCAGCTGGTCTCTGTATTGGCTATTTCACAGACATTAGCCTTGTTTTGAATTAAACTAAATTAAGGAATAAAATGAGATATTGTAATGCAAAGTCAGGCAATATTATTTGACATCTGCACCATCTCTGAGAGCTTTATTGAGTGGTTATTTTTAAATGTAAACTAAGAAAGAATATATAAACAAGTTGAGGCTAGATAACACACTGATATAGAATCTTAGGGGATAATACTACTACTTAAAGAACAACCTCCATCCACACTCTACTCTATTTGGGCCAGAGAGAAGAAAGTAAATAGCTTTTTCTAAGACATTTACAGATCTAATGCATCAGTTTTGCCTGGTTAAGGAAACAGCCATTAAGATATATGTGGATCAGAAATGCACGTGTTTGCTTTTTATTTTTTCACCTTCCTGTCATTTCCAAAAGATACATGCTTGAAAGTAAAGAGATGGATAAAAGGAATTAACTCTGCTTTGCATAATAATTTAACAAACTAAGTCCACTGGAAGAGAGGAATCTTGCTGATAACCATACATAGTTGGCAGTTGGTATAGCTAAACATTTCTCATTCTCCTGTGGCTTTACTGTCCCCTATCTGAGAATCAGAATTTGTCCATGGCAGATGTGTATCTGTGTGTCTCCTGCATGGAAGAGTGTGTATCCATGGACACTATGTTACTTACAGGAAAATTAGAAACAAAAATTCTTGTCTGTAACTTACACTGGGGGTAGACCTTGAAAAGGACTGGACTTGCAATGCCTAAATTCCTCCCCACCATCCCTCTCTCAAAATCTTCTACATGATTTGGGAAATCAAAGGTCATTAAAAACTATTCTGCTGTAGCTGCAGAGCCTAATTCTACCCCAAATCCCCAGACTTGTTGCAAGGCTTTGCTTGGAGAATAGAGATGGATTCAGCATGTGCACAACCCTGTGGATCTGGTGGTTTCCTGTGGAGTCAGTCCGGGTTTGTCCAAGGAGATCTAAAGAGAGGCTCTCACAGAGTAGGGTAGACCTGAGATCAGGTGAGCAAGGGCACGAATCTGGTGTCCTAGAGAGGACCACCTGTGAAAGTTTTAATTTCTTGAAGGCTTTCCCTTTGAATTTTTTTTCTTTTAGCTCTAAGTATCTTTCCATTTAAGTTCCCTTTAATAGAGCCCCAACTGTTCAGTGACTTCTGGTCTACCCATTCAACTGGATATTCCAATGTTGCAGGAGAAAGGAAAGACAGTGGATGAAACATACCTCACATTTGCCCCTAGCCACTTCCTCCCTCTTTCTTACCCTACATTCTTGCCTCATCAAGGAGGCCCGCAGTCCCGAGTTCAAGGGCCCCGGCTGATGACTAAAGAGAAGTGATTAGAGACTGTGTTATGGTCTGAATGTTTGTGTCCTCCTCACAACTCATGTGTTGAAACCCTGACCCTCCATGTGATAACATTAGGTGGTAGACCTTGGGAAGGTGATTAGGTCAGGATGCTGGGACCCTCATGATGAGATTAAAGAAGCAAAAAAGTTCCTTACAAAGAATCGTATAGGCTGGGCATGATGGCTCATGCCTGTAATCCCAACACTGTGGGAGGCCAAGGCAGGTGGATCACTTGAGCCCAGAAGTTCTAGACCAGCCTGGGCAACATGAGGAAACCCCATCTCCACTACAAATACAAAAACATTAGCTGGCTGTGGTGGCGCACACCTGTAGTCCCAGATACTTCAGAGGCTGTGATGGGAGGATTGCTTCAGCTCGGGAGGCAGAGGTTGCAGTGAGCTGAGATGGTGCCATTGCACTCCAGCCTGGGTAACAGAGTGAAACTCTGTCTCAAAACAAAACAAAACAATCTTATAAGGATGTCTTTATAAAAAGAGAAAGAGATATCATCTCTCTCTCTTCCTAGGAGAGCACCCAGGGAAGCATGCACCTAGAAAGGCTATCTGAACACACAGCTAAAAGGAAGCTGTTTCTAAGCCAGGAAGACAGTCCTCATCAAAAACTGAATCTGCCAGCACCTTGGTCTTGGACTTTCTGACCTCCAGAATTATGAGAAATAAATATCTATTAAATGTCTATTAAATAATTAAGCCCATCTAGTCTCTGATGTTTTGTTATAGCAGCCCAAGCTAAAATAGACTGCAATTCAGAAAAGAAACAGAGATGAAATAATCAGGATCTGATTTCATAGAACTTCTTTCTTTTCCAGAATGAGATCATGTCCTTTGCAGGGACATGGATGAAGCTGGAAACCATCGTCCTCAGAAAACTAATACAGGAACAGAAAACCCAACACTGCATGTTCTCACTCATAAGTGGGAGTTGAATAATGAGAACACATGGACATAAGGAGGGGAACATCACACACCAGTGCCTGTTGGGGGCTGGGGCGGCAAGGGAAGGGAGAGCATTAGGACAAACACCTAATACATGCGGGGCTTAAAACCTAGGTTATAGGTTGATAGGTGCAGCAAATCACCATGTACAGATATACCTATGTAACAAACCTGCATCTTCTGTACATGTATCCCAGAACTTAAAAATAAAATAAAAAATATAACAAAAATAACTTCTTTCTTTTCCAAATGAGCTATAAGGATGGTGATTCCAAAAGCTGTGCAAAACCAGCTCTTACATTATACTAGATGACATTTATTATTTTCCAAGTGCCAACTGACCTGACTACTTCAGTTACATTACACTTGAATGACAATGCTGTGAGGTAAATGCAGTCACTTTCCTTGTTTTACAGATGAATGAGGAGAGACTCGATTAATTAACTTGCCCACTCAGAGAAATTAAAAAGAGTGAATTCTACTTTGAAAACAGGTGGTTTGACTTCAAAGTCTATGCACTCAACCACTATCCTAATCCAGTCATTTTCTGAATTTTCTTGAGTTAATAACTAAATTCTTTTGTACTTTTATGCTCCACATTTTTTTCCAGAAGCTAAGCTTTCCAAAACTCTACTACTTGCTCTGACACTATCATTTTCTGCCCAACAAGTATGTTGGTCCCTTCTTCTGTGAAAGGATCTCAGCCCAGAAAATACTGAAGGGTAAGTCTGGGCAGAGTGCTTGTCATTAACTAGTATCATGCTTTCAAGGGTGTACTTTTCTCAGATGGTATGGTAGTCTGTATTACTTTTTCCAAACCCTTATTAGGTGCCCTCTGTGTAGAAGGATGGCATTTCTCCACACTACTGCACTCAGGCAGGGCCCTGTGATTTGCTTTGGTCAATGAAATGTGGGCAAAAATGGCATGTGTCTCTTCCAGGCAGAAGTTTTAAAAGCCAGCACCTGCTTTGTCATGGGATTTTTTTTTTTTTTTGTCTGATCAACTGGAAATATTCAGATGGAAGCTACTCCACCTTCCTGGGTCCTATGCTGGAAATGACATGAGGCAGAACCTCAACCAAGCCACTATAGATATGGAGCATACTGAATAAGAGACAAGCCTTTGTTGTTGTTGGTTACTGAAATATTGGGGCCATTTGTTACTACAGCATCAACTAATCTATCTGACTCATACAAGTGGATAATCTGCATTTCTAAGTCTGCCTCCTGCAGCTGTGAAGCCCCATCTCATTGCGCCTCTACTTCTACTTCAGGATTTGATTTATCCTCCAGAGGATATTTACCAATGTCTAGAGACATTTTTGGTTGTCACAAGTAGAGGCATGCTACCAGCACCTAGCTAGGGATGCTGCCAAATATCCTACAATGACCACAACAGTCCCCCACAACAAAGAATTATCCACCCTAAAATGGCAACATTGCCAAAGTTAGGTCTACACTAACCACCAAAACGACCCAACTTATTGGTGCATTGTTAGGAGTGATTTATTTTCAAGGAAATGGAATGCCCAAGTATTCTCAATAGCTTAAAAAATAGTTAAATTTGTTTATTTTTTTGCTAATGCAAAGAGTCAACAGTAGGCAGTCCGAGAATGGAATAGAGGCTGAAATATGTCATCAGGAGTTAGGCTGTTTCTACTACCTGTGCTGCCATTCTTAGTATGAGGTCATTAAATTCATGAGCATAAGAAAGCTGCTGCTCCTTCAGCCATGCACACAGATTCTAAGTAAGACAAAGCAGACAGGCAAAGATCTGAGCCAATTCAGATCCATTAAATCCATTTCATCAGGAAAGCCAAAGCTTTTCCATACAGCCTTTAGAAGACCCTCCTTTAGGTCTCATTGGCCAAAGCTTCTCCACTTAGCAGCCCATGTATCAAAGGAAGCTAGGACTGTGCATATTTAACTTTCCCAGTCTTTATAGTAGAAAAGGTAATAGGAAAAAAGATTGAGAATCAGTCTTTAGAGAGCAATCTTTCAGCATCTGTCTTTCTCTGGCTTTAGGCTATAGACCAGTTACACTGATTTGTGCCATGAGTGAGGGAGGGAGAAGGTGACATGCAAAACTGTTTTGAAATCTATGGTCAGAATTCCATAAACAGCTTTGTGAAGTGGGATGAAAGAACCTCCTCCTCTTCCTTCCAATGTCCTTTCCAGGCATTGCAGTGAGTCATCCTCCTGTTTCAGCCCATGCCCAAACCCAAGCACCTGTCCTGTGGTCTTCCCAGCCCCCCAAGGATACCTGTAGAACTACATGAAGACAGGTTTTCCCAGCATGGCCTCATGTGAATTATAGGATATGGAGGCAATTGACTAGCTAGGAGTTAGGCATTCTTGAACAGTGGTGTGGGAAGCTGACAGAAAGACAAGAACAGTGACCTTTGGCCTAGAAACTCCTAAATTATTGGCAATGGCTTTCTTTCATCTCAACTCTCACTGCACCTCCAGATCAGACTAGTTAGTCCTTCCCATGGTTTGCAATCTATGACTCAGTTAATAGGGGTAATATGTGCCCAGGGGGACTTCTAATAGAAAATGCATCCATATGGAAATGCAATCCAAAAGCATCAAGGAGCACAGATGATGCATTATGATAACCTTAGTTCATTCAGTAAGTCAGCATAAATGTGTGTCACAGTAAATTAAAAATGACTAAACACTAGCCTTTTTGCCCATTTTAAGTAATATTCTTTAATGACCTTAAATGAAACAGAAAATTAAAAATCTGTGAGATGAGGAGAAGAGCAAATTGAAATAGTTACTCAGATACAGTATGGAAGCAAAAAGTTACTAGTTATTTCTATGTTTAGTGCACTGAGGGAAACAATGAGTTGTCACAATTTCTTTATAATGTCACAATGTGAGTCCTATTCTTAACATACTCTTCAAAGGCAGAGCCCAAGAGATAAATAAGAAACGTAACATATAGAAAAATGACTCAGTGTGTAGGCCAGATCAGAAGTTGCTGCATATGTAGAGTACTTAACTTCTTCCAGATTTTATTATTACAGTGATTCCTTATTCAGTAATAGAAATCTTAGATACTAACCCCAAAATAAATGGAGAGCTGTATGCCACACAGCTTGGAAATTAGAAATTGATTCAGATGTCATGATTTCTAAGCCTATGTGTCTACTTAAAACCTCTCAGGATTAACCTATATATCAAAGTTGACCCAATGAAATGAAAATACTAAGAGTTTTCTTGGGGATCGGAGGCTACCTTGATGTTGTAAATAAACAAACAAAAAAGAGCACTGAATCTGGGGTCAGAAAACGCAGTTCAATCTTTGCCTCCAACCACTTATTTACTAGATACGACACTATGGGCAGGTCTTTACATCTCTCTAAACCTCAGTTTCCTCCAAAATCTACCTAAGTTATCTGCTAATGAATAACAATTTTCCCCAAAAAATCAGCAGCTTAAAACAACAGTAAAAATTTATCTCACATAGTTTCTGTGGGAGGAGTTCAGAAGCAACCTACCTGGGTGGTCCTGACTCAGGGTCTCTAGCGAGCTATCGAGATGCTGACCACAGCATTTTTAATTTAAAAACCTGACTGGTCCTGGAGAATCCTGTTCTAAGATGCTTACATATATGGCTTGCAAATTAGTACTTACTGTAGGACCACTCACTATATGGACTCTCCTCAGGCCTGCTTGAGCTTCCTTGCAACATGGAAGCTGACTTCCTCCAGAGGAATAAGCATAAAAGGACTTTTAAAATCATAACACTCTTTACAATTATTAAAAGTGTTCCACCCTAATTCCATCATATGATCAAGAATGTACACTTGGAAACAGGGTTCATCAAGAAACCTGTATGTAAGTCCATATATATGTGTGCTTTCTAACTGACTTTATTTTTTATCAAAAGCATACGTGTACCTGGTTTAAAAACTCAGATAGTGAATACTGCCATCAGGTTTATAGAAAAAAAGTCAGACATATAACCTATTCCTATTCCCATACTTCTCAAAAATAACCACTTTTAATTCTTTTAGCCATTTAACTCAACCTATACAAATAACCTGCATTAACTGCTTTTTTTAAAATTTACAATTTTAGAAATAATTTATTGGCTTCACTCTTATACCATATTCACCTCTTCAGTTCCCAAAAAAATAATTTAAAGAAAACCAATATTTAGTCTGTACGTAATAATACTGATGTAAATCTTGGTCTTAGCTAAGCTGTATAAGGTATTAGGTAATTTCTTTTTAATGATGATACTCGTTTTATTTGCGAAGGGGACTAAAAGCTAAAGTTTTTTTTAGTATTAGGAGATGCAGAGCAATTAAACAGTTTCTTCAAGGTTTAATTAGCAATAAATCATTTTGAGACATATTTATTCAATGCTTAACAAGGTAGTCTGGTGACACATTTTTTAATTGTATAAAAAAAGTCAGGAGGATGGCTCCCATTTGTAATCCTAGCTACTTGGGAGGCTGAGGCAGGAAGATTGCTTGAGGCCTGGAATTTTGAAATTAGCTTGGGCAACATAGCAAGACCCCATCTTTAAACATATAAAAAATAAGTTAGCTGGGCACAATAACATTGGCCTGTAATTGTAGTCCTAGCTATTCAAGGGGCTTAAGTGGGATGATTGCTTGAACCGAGGAGTTCAAGGCTACAGTGAGCTATGATCAGCACTGCACTCGGCTTGGTGACAGAGTAAGACCCTGTCTCTAAAATTAATTAACTGAAAAGTTTTTAAAAATAAAATTTACTTAACACAAAATTCACCATCTTAATTATTTTAAAGCAGACAGTTCAGTGGCATTAAGTCCATTCACATTGCTATGTGACCATCACCACCCTCCATCTTCAGAACTTTCTCGTCTTCCTAAACTGAAATTATGTACCCGTCGAACTATAACCCGCCATTACCTCACTCCCCTGGCAACTGCCATTCTACTTTGTCTGTATAAATTTGACTGTTTTAGATACCTCATATAAATGGAATCATACACAATATTTATCCTTTTGTGACTATTTCCCTAAGCATAATGCCTTCAAGATTCATCCATGTTGTAGCATGTGTCAAAATTTCCTCCCTTGTTAAGGCTTAATAATATTCCATTGTATGTATATACACATTTATCCATTCTTTTAATATATATTTTGGTTGCTTCTACCTTTTGGCTATTATTACTATGTAATATATTATTATATTACTATGGACTAGGGAGTACAAATATTTTTTCAAGTCTCTGCTTTCAATTCCTTGGGGTATATACAAAGAAGTAGAATTGCTGGATCCTATGATAATTCTATATGTAATTTTCCGTTTTTTGTTTTTTGGGTTTTTTTTTTACATAATGGCCATCCTTATGGATGAAGTGGTATAGTGGTATCTTATTATAGTTTTCATTTGTATTTCTGTAATGAGCTGAGATTTTGAACATCTTTTCATGTGCTTATTGGCCATGTATAAATCACCTTTGGAGAAATGTCTAAGTTTTTGCCCATCTTAATTAGGTTGGTTCTTTATTGGATTGTAGGAGTTCTTTTTGTATTCTATAATCCCTTATCACATATATCATTTGCAAATATTTTCTCCCACTCTGTGGGCTGCCTTTTCACTCTGACACTGTCTTTTGATGCACGAAAGGTTTTCATTTTGATGTACGAAAGGTTTTCATTTTGATGTAGTCCCATTTGCCTTTGTTGCTTGTGCTTTGGGTGTCACATCTAATAAGTCATTGCCAAATCCAACGTCATGAAGCTTTCCCCCTATGTTTTCTTGTAAAAATTTGATAGTTTTAGCTCTTACATTTAGGCTTTTGATCTATTTTTAGTTAATTTTGGGATATGGTGTAAGGTAAGAGCTCAACTTTGTTCTTTATCAAATGAATATCCAGTTTTCCCTGCACAATTTGAGAAGAATGTCCTCTCTCCATTAAGTGGTCTTGGCAGCCTTGTCAAAAATCATTTGACCACATATGTGAGAGTTTATTTCTGGGTTTGTATTACGTAATATATAACTTTTTGTTTTCTTTTGTGTTAATAATTGCTTCATCCTTTCAATTGCTTCATTTCCATGTACCTATCATTAATTCACACCCAACTGGCCCAGATATATAAAATTCCGCTCATTATAGTTTTTTAAATCTGGCAATAGATCAGTTTGATATATTTTCTTGATCATTTTGGAGACATTGCTCTCAGGTCCCTCTGCCTCCCTACTCCTGAGGGCTTCTGCACAGCTATTACCTATTCTTCACAGGGCTTCTGCACAGTGGAAAACTTCTTTTCACTGTCATCCTGGGACTTCCCATTGCTGCATCTTGTGGCAGGTGCCCCATACCCAGGATCCCTTTTGTCTTCCTTCTTCACTCACATTGGTGAGGCATATCATTCGACCTTCTGAATATATATATTCTGTCCTAACACTTTAGTTTTTATATGAATGGGTATGGAATTCTAGGTTTGAGATACATTTTCTCGGAATATTGAAAGCTTCACTCCATTGGCTTCTAGCCTCTAGCATAACTGTTAAGAAATCAAATTTTAGATAACACATCAGCAAAAAGATTATGAATGATAAATTTCTATCTTTTTCAAATAGATCACATTGGCTGCTTATGTGACAGATGAACTTAACAGGTACAGAAACCAGTTGGAAGACTAGCAGAATTCCAAGGATGAGTAGGATGAACTGATTTTTGGTAGGGTTAAGGTGATTCCCATTTTTGGACAAAAGTAGATAAAGCCTCACCATTTCGAAGTACAATAGTTATATATATGTATAAGTTATATATTTTTTTATTTTAAATGTAGTTAACTGCTGTCGATGAGAAAAAAGGCCAAACTGTAAAATATTTGAAGAGGTTTATTCTGAGTCAAATATGAGTCACTACAGCGAGGGATGCAGCCTCAAGAAGTCCTAAGAACATGTGCCCGAGGTGACTGAGTTACAGCTTGCTTTTCTACATTTTAGTTAGACAGAATTTACAGGCAAAGACAAAAATCAACACTAAGTTATGCATTTGGTTCAACCTGGAAAGGTGGGACATTTCAAAGGGGCACATAGAGGTCATGAATGGTTTCAAAGATTTTCTGATTGGCATTTGGTTAAAAGAGTTAAGCTTTGCCTAAAGAGTTGAAGTCAGCAGAAAGAAATGCTTGAGTTAAAATAAGCAGGAGTTGTGAAAGCCAAGGTTCTTTTTATGTAGATAAAGCCTCCAGGTAGCGTATTTCAGAGAGACTAGATGGTAAATGCCTCTTTTTGGACCTTAAAGGGTGTCATACACTTTGTTAAATCTCTTCTGGATGAGGCTAGGACCTAGAAAGGGAAGGGGATTCTCTACAGAACATAAATTTACTCCACAAGAGATGGTTTGGCAGGACCATTCCAAGATAATGCCAAATAAATCTATTTTGGGGTATAATGCTTTGATTTCCTTCAGGGCCTTTTATCTGTCATGTGATGCTATATCAGGTTGGAATTTGCCATCTTACTACTACAAAAAGTCTGTCAGTCTTATGACTTTTAATGTTAATGCTGGTCAGTTGTGCCTAAACGTCAAAGAAAATGGGGTATAATTAGGCATATCTGACCTATCTTCTTTTCAAGGCCTGAACTAGTTTTTTCAGGTTTCTTTGGAATCCCTTTGACCAGGAGTGGCTCTGTTCAGTCAGCCGGAGGGCTTGAAATTTATTTTTGGTTTACTTTGCATTATGAGATAATGGATACCTCATATCTGGAAACATTTGAGTGAAGACCAAAGGAGTATTTTTTATCTTTTTTAGGTTATGAATCATTTCAGAATTAGGTGGAATCATACACGTGCACGCATACACACACAAACACACATGCACACATGTCTGTGTGTGTGTGTATATACACACACACACACACACACACACACACATATACATATTTAACCTCCAAGTCAATTAGGTGAAGAGTATATGAACTAATTGATCTTTTGCAAGGTATAGTGTAGAGAGGATCCTTGCGCTGACTATGCGGTAGGATCAATGAGCTCTAATGAGCTTCCCACTCTCGTTATCCTAATTCTATAAATAATAATGTACCTATAATTTTATCTATAATAAAAATGTATCTGTTGATGTGTCCCTGCACCAAGAATGCATTGCCAAACTCACCTCACCATGTTTCCATTTGAGATAGGAGTTTGACAGGACTGGTTTCACAAGATACAGGTCACAAAGTCCTCACTGATAAAGCAAGGATGCAGTGAAGAAGCTGGCGAAAACCAAGATGGCAAGAAAACAACCTCTAGTTGTCCTTACTGCTTATTACATGCTAATTATAATATATTTAATATTTCTATTGGACCCCACTCATGCCATTAGGGAGTCACATGGAACCCACTTTAGATTTTGAAGAAAATCTTGATAGCCCCAGATTATGTACCCCAGCCCCTCCCCAAAAAGAGATTTTTATCCTTTGATTACTGCTTAGGAGAGGATATGGTGGTAAAATAAGCACAAGACAGGAATTTTGGGATTAACATCCAGTTCTTAACTTATTCTGGGTCATACAATTAGCTCCCTTTCTCTCCTTGGGCTTCAGTTTTTTCATCTGTAAATTAAAGGACTTGACTGGACCATAATAGCTAATCTGTTTTCTTTTGGACCATCTCTGGTCAGCTGGTTACAACTGCCTGGCACACTATGCAGAGGAGGACTATGAGGCTGGGTCTGGGCCAGGGCTGAGCAGCACCCTGTCTGGATGGTTTCTGCAATGGAGGGGCAGGGTGTGTGTTGGCAGTATGCCAGCCTCAGGGTGGATGGTCACTAATGTCCCATTCAGCTTTCTGAGTCTGTGACTAACACCCTTATTTTCCAGCCTATTAGCCTGTTTTTGTTGGTCTCAATTAATGAAACGCCACGTTTTTCATGTTCCTTTTTAATTGAAGAGACTAAAATTGGATAAAGTTTGCTTGAAAACTTATCAGAGATGTATAATATCATAGTTATTAAATTCCACATTCCACTTACATGCCATAATAGTTGCTTTTTTAATTAGAGTTGAAATGTCAACCCATGATACATGGAACACATGACACTAATAATAACTAACTTTCAGCTGTAGAGAAATACATAATGTAAAATAAAATAATGCAGCATAACATATTATATTAGTTTCTTAGAGAGATCCTGTAACAAATTACCACAGACTGGGTGGTTAAAATAACACAAATTTATTCTCTCACAGTCCTGGAAGCCAGATGTCCAGAATTAAGGTATTGGCCATCATGTTCCTTCTGAGGGCCCCAGAGAGGAGTCCTCCTTTTTCTTCCTAGCTTCTGGTGGTTACTGCAATTCTTAACATTCCTCAGCTTGCAGCTGTGTCCCCCGATCTCTGCCCCTGTAGTCACATGTCACTCCTCCCTGGGAGTCTGTATCTCCAAATCTCTGTCTCCTTAGAGGAAAACTAGTCAGTGGATTTCAGGCTCACCCTAATCTAGTATGATCTCAACCTGACTTGATTGTATCTGCAAAGACCCTAGTTCAAATAAAGTCACATTCACAGGTACGAGAAGTTAAGACTTCAAGACATCATTTTGGGGGATGCAATTCCACGCACAACACATATCATAGCAACTTCTACACTTGCCAAATAATACATTATTAAATCATGATAGACATCCATGTCTCATTTTGCATATCTTGATGATAATGATCTATAATTATTTACCTGGAATGGTATCATAAGTTGTTGGTGAATAAAACACCAGACTATAGCATAACAGAATCTTATTTACAGGATATTATATAAAATGTCTATATGTATAAAAATGCATTGAGAAATATTTGAACAATGCAAGTATCATTTTTATAAGAATAACAAAGCTTTAGATTTATAAGCTCGACACCACTAATAATGGCACCACCAACAACAAAACATATTGTTTACAATGCTAATTCTTATCAAATTAGTAAAAGCAAAAGTAAAAATAAATATACCAAGTTAAAAAACATGTTTTTCAATGTTGACAAAAAACAAAGATAATTTTTACTTTTATATTTAATCCTAATCCTTCTAAAACCTTTAGCTAACCAATGATCAAAGATGAAAAGGGTCTTACCTTCTTCCTCATAAAGGAAGAAATTCCTTCCCTGAAGTCCCAAGTAACTTTATGTCACTTTTTGTCTCTTAATATTATTAAAAAGGCTGCCCCCCCCCCCAAAATGTTGTCTCTAAGTTGTGGCAAAACCAAAGTTGACATCAGGCATTTGGCCTCAGATGAACCTACAATAGAGAAATCAGAAAAGCGGTGCAAAGAAGGGAGCCAAGACAAACATGAGCCTGGGGGCTGAACAGAGACCCAAGTATGCACTGTTCAGCAAATCTGCAAGGACAGCCTTGGCTAAGAACTGAAATCAGTGGTCAGCGGGGCATGCAACTTCACTACTTCCACCTGTCTTTTAGTATGTCATTATTGCAGATTAAATATTCAGTTGAAAGATAAAACATTTGCTACACTGTTGGCAGAATCTTTTGATTCCAACATGTGACAAACTTAATTGAGTTCTCTTCCACTAAAAGTCAGATTATCATGGAGTTCAAATCCAAGTCTCTCAGACCTTCTGTGTCCTATTTAAGAAGGATGGATGTATAGACTCTGACACAGTTGACTTTTTAACTGTGAAGGAAGGAAGTTCCTTTAAGCCTAAAAAAGCAAAAACATCTGGTATTGCACAGCTGTGGAAATACTGCGTATCTAATTATTTATGGAGATACCTATAGTTTGGCCTTGATATATCCCAAAAGACTTCGGGAAAGCAGAGTTTCATTGAGAGTTCAGATCAATAGCTTCTAAATGCTTATTCTGGTTCAAGATTTTTCTCATCAGAATGAAGAATGGGAAAATCCTGTTTTCATTAAAGAACCACAGAAATGTCATTCTGGTTTATGTCAAGACATCAGAGAAGACATGCCTATGTAGTCCTGTAGGAAAAATCATTCTGACAGTCATTCTATAACTTTGGCCTTTAAACTTCATTGGTCAGAACAGGTGACAGAAATATATTTAACAACAAATGTAACATCTAAACCCTAGCTATTTATTGCCGTATGCTTTCTTACAGATTAACTACTAAGAAATGATAATCCAACCTTTTTAAATAAAATCACCAAAAATATAGGCCTTTAGAGTTTAACACTTAATAGAGATTTTCTGCTTCATGTCAGGACAGAAGATTAGGGTTTTTTGGTTTTGGTTTTGCTAGACAAATCTTCCCTCAGGAAAAAAAAAACAAAATAGAAAATTAGAAAGACACTTTAAAAATATAAATGTTTGAAGACATCAAAGAGTTTCAGAAACAGATCTTTAACATCTAAGACTCCAGAGAGAAAGGGGACACAGAGAAATGAGCTCAACATTCAGCGTGTTTTACCCTTAAGCCTTCTGCCAGTTTACCAGTGGCCTCTTAAGGACTGAAAAGATTAGCAGAAGCCTGTTTCTGGAAGGATGAGAGACGAAACAGAACTTCAACCATCTTAAGAGGCTGAGGAGGACATAAATTGGAATTCAGGGTATACCACGTTCTATGGCTTGAATGTGTGCCCAAAGCAACAGCATGGAAAGGTGGATCCTAATGGAAGGTGTTTAAGTCATGAGGGCTCTTCCCTCATGAACAGATTCATGCTGCTATAGAAAAAGCTCTCTCTCACGTGCGCGCTCTCTCGCTCTCTCTCTCTCTCTCTCTCTCTCTCTCTCTCCCCCCTGCTCCTGTTTTTCTGCCATGGGAGGACACAACGTTTTTCATCTCAAGAACTCTGCATTCAAGATGCCATCCTAGAAGCAGAGAGACTAGAACACAAATTTCCAGAATTTTGATTTTCGACCTCCCAGTCCCCAGAACTGTGAGAGAATACATTTCTGTTCTTTATAAATTGTTTAGTCTGTGGTGCTCTTTTATAGGAGCATGAAATAGACAAGACACCAAAGAAAAGGAATCTTGATAAATAACCAAGATGTTCAGTTAAGACTCCTGAAAGACAATTGGAAATCCCTATAACTATGATGAATCAGAAACAATGTTGTATTACCCGTCAAAAATACTAAAATCCAACTTTGAATCATTTCAGTTCCTGGCTAAATTAAGATGACATTCCTCTGTGCCAACTGCCTAAAAACAAAACAAGCAAATCCTTTTTGAAAAAATATTAAAATCATTCAGAATCCAATTTCTCACATATGACATCTAGCATTAAATCCAAAATTACCAAGATACAAGAACACTTGACCAAAAATCGAGAGAATAACATATAATAGTAACAGATCTACCAAAACCTCATTAGAGTAATTAGACATGAATTTTTTTCATTGTGATTAATACCCTCAAACAGTTGGATGTCAAATTGAAGAATTTCAGCAGCAAAATTAAAATCATAAAAATAAGAATTTTAGAACTAAAAATATATAAGCAAAATAAAGAACACAACTGATGGGTCTAATAGCAAATTAAATACAGCTGCTGAGAAGATTGATGAACTATAAGTTTTTTAAAATATATAGACTGATACATACAGAAACAGAAAATGCATAAATAAGCATAAGAGACATATGGTATACATATGTACAGCTGAAGCCCCAAAAGAAAGGAGAGAGAAAAAGGAGCAAATGAAACATTTAAGAAAATGGTTTTCCAAAGCTGATAAAAGAAACCAAGACACAGATTTTGGATATGCTACAAACCTAAAATAGGATGAATACAAATAAAAGAACATCTAAGTGTATCATAGTAAAACTGCTGGAAATTAAAGACAAAAAAAATTATAAGCAGACAGAGAAAGAAGACAACGTTTTATTCAAAGAAGCAAGACAACTAACAAATTGACAGATGACTCCACAAAAGAAACAATGAGATCCAGGAAAAAATGGAAAAACAAAATGAAAGTATATAAATAATCCTGCTGCTTATTTAATGTCACTCTGACTCACCCATCTCTGATGAGAAAATTACTCCCAGAGAGATAAGTGTCTAGCCCAAGGTAACAAAGCAAAGTTGGACCAGAATTTTAGGTTGCTCTAAAATTCAGTCTCCCAGTTTACTTGCATTCTTCCCACTCAAAGAAGATAAAAAAATATTTTACCCAAACAAAGAAACTACTCTTTTCTGTGCATATCCTTTTCAAATATGTATTTGGGTATTCTTCCAAGGAAAATACTCTCTTTTTTTTTTTTTTTTTTAGAAAAAATGTCACTCTGTTGCCCAGGTGGGAGTGCAGTGACATAATCCCAGCTCACTGCAACCTCCAGCTCCTGGGTTCAAGCAATTCTCATGCCTCAGCCACTTGAGTAGCTATGACCACAGGCATGTAGCACCACACCCAGATAATTTTTTATATATATATTTTTAGTAGAGATAGGGTTTTGCTATGTTGGCCAGGCTGGTCTTGAACTCCTGGCCTTAAATGATCCACCAGCCTCAGCTTCCCAAAGTGCTGGGATTACAGGTAGAAGCCACTTTACTCGGTCAGAAAATACTCTTTACATAATCCAACTGCTAAATTTTGACCAGACATATTAACACTTCTGAAAACATACAGATTTCATTTTTGCTCTTTACAAAGAACTCTTGGAACTAGGAGAGTTAAAAAAAAAAAAAAAAAAAAAAAAATTCCCTAAAGTGTAAAATTCACTTGTTCATTTTAAGTACTGCACTCTGAAGGGATCCAAGATGGCCGATTAGGAGCAGCTCAGGATTGCAGCTCCCAACGAAAGCACAGAGGAAAAGGCTTCAGAATTTTGCAGTTAAAAGAAATTGTGTGACATGGAATTTACACTGAAATCATATATTTTGAAAAGAGACTACATCTCACTGTGTTGCCCAGCCTGGTCTCAAACTCCTAAGCTCAAGTGATCCTTTTGCCTCCATCTCCCGAAGTGCTGAGGTTACCAGCATGAGCCACTATGTGCAGCCTGCATCTTCTTGAGATAACATGTTTTGCTAAGGCTCAGAAAAAGAGGGAGGGAAGGAGGGAAGGAAGGAAGGGAGGGAAGGAGGGAAGGAAGGGAGGGAGGGAAGGAGGGAAGGAAGGGAGGGAGGAAGGAAGGAAGGAAGGAAGGAGGGAGGAAGGGAGGGAGGGAGGGAAGGAAAAAGAAAGTTAAACAAATAGCTTCTTCCTGGAATCCTGACTCTTTCTGCTACAGAATTTATAGTGAGTTTATACCTATTCTATTCCCTCATATAATTTTAAGAGGTCATAATCAAGAATGAAGATAAATACTTGTGGCTATTCTTCTATTTTGACCTCTGTAATTCCTTGACTTTTACTGAAGTAAGAGGATGCTTGCTAGAAGCTAAATCCAACCTAGCTTCTTTTTGGATATCTCAGGCTTCTCAAACTTTGTGTTTATGAAACAGAATTCATTTTTCTACCCAGCTCCCAACCCGACCTTCACTTTTTTAAAATGCAAATGTTTTGGAAGAACCCATATAGCCAAGACAATCCTAAGCAATAAGAACAAAGCTGAAGGCATCATGTTACCTGATTTTGAACTATATTACAAGGCTACAGTAACCAAAACAGCATAGTATTGATACCAAAACACATATGTAGACCAATGAGATAGAACAGAGACCTTAGAAATAATGCCACAAATCTACAACCATCTGATCTTCAACAAACCTGACAAAAACAAGCAATGGGGAAAGGATTTCTTATTTAATAAATGGTGCTGGGAAAACTGGTTTTCCATATGCAGAAAATAGAAATTGGACCCCTTCCTTACATCTAATACAAAAGTTAACTCAAGATGGGTTAAAGACTTAAATGTAAAACCCCAAATCATAAAAACCCCAGAAGAAAACAAAGGCCGTACCAATCAGGACATAGGCATGGACAAAGACTTCATGACTAAAACACTAAAAGCAATAGCAACACAAGCCAAAATTGACAAATGGGATCTAATCGAACTAAAGAGCTTCTGCACAGCAAAAGAAACTATCATCAGAGTGAACAGGCAAGCTATAGAACGAGAGAAAATTTTTATAAGCTACCCATCTGACTAAGATCTAATATCCAGAATCTACAAGAAACTGAAACAAGTTTACAAGAAAAAACCAACGACCCCCTCAAAAAGTAGGCAAAGGATATGAACAGACACCTTTCAAAAGCAGACAGCCAACAAACATATGAAAAAAAAAGCTAATCATCACTAGTCTTTAGAGAAATGCAAATCAAAAGCACAATGAAATATCATCTCACACCAGTTAGAATGGCAATTATTAAAAAGTCAGGAAACAACAGATGCTGGTGAGGCTGTAGAAAAATAGGAATGCTTAAAACTGTTGGGAGTATAAACTAGTTCAACCGTGGTGGAAAACAGTGTGGCAATTCTTAAAGGATCTAGAACCAGAAATACCATTTGACCCAGCAATCCCATTACTGGACATATACCTAAAGGATTTTAAATCATTCTACTATAGAGACACATGCACACATATATTTATTGCAGCACTATTTACAATAGCAAAGACTTGGAACCAACCCAAATGCCCACAATGATAGACTGGTTAAAGAAAATGTGGCACATATACACCACGGAATACTATGCAGCCATAAAAAAGAATGAGTTCATGTCCTTTGGAGGGACATGGATGAAGCTGGAAGCCATTATTCTCAGAAAACTAACACAGGACCAGAAAAACCAAATACTGCATGTTCTCACTCATAAGTGGGAGTTGAACAATGAGAACACATGGACAAAGGGAGGGGAACATCATATACCAGGGCCTGTTGGAGGGTAGGGGCGAAAAAGGAGGGAGTGCATTAGGACAAATACCTAATGCATGCAGGGCTTAGAACCTAGATGAAGGGTTGATAGGTGCAGCAAACCACCATGGTTCATATATACCTATGTAACAAACCTGCACGTTCAGCACATATATCCTAGAAGTTAAAGTAAAATTTAAAAAAAGAAAGTACTGTACTCCCATTTTGTTTGGAAATTGGGTAAAAGGGAGTATCCTTTTACTGCCTGTGTGACACCTTATTCAACTGAGTATCTTCCATTCCAATATCTAAAACAGTATCACAACCACATTTTTAGACAACTCTATAGACTCACTTTTTAAAAAAATGTTTTGAACATATAGAAAAAAATCCTTTGGTGCTTAGGCACTTGCACTTGCCTAAGTCATCTATTCCACAGCTCTGGCAGTAAAGATTAATAAATGT
This sequence comes from Sapajus apella, assembly GCF_009761245.1. Classification (NCBI taxonomy): domain Eukaryota; kingdom Metazoa; phylum Chordata; class Mammalia; order Primates; family Cebidae; genus Sapajus; species Sapajus apella. The sequence continues at coordinate 14,990,413 of NW_022436958.1, forward strand.
CATTCTTCTTAATGCCACATCAGAAAATGTGGCCTTTCAACATGCACATTTGTGCAATTCAAAACCATGGGGGGTCTCCTTAAATGACTTTTCCTGAATACATTCAGGGATACAAATTGCTCTGCATCATGAAAGAGATCAGTAATGTTTCTCATTTTTATAAGACATTATTTCCATTTTTTACATAATTGTAATAAAGAGGGTATAGCAAATAAAATAGAGGCAGCTCACTATTTAGAAATGTAAAGGTGGCAACACTTGCTATAGGAATTTTCTATCAAATCTACAGGAAAGAATTAAGGATTGTAAAGCCTAAGGAATTAATTCTGGGAGTATGAAAGCACTTTCTGTGTCACTGAATTAGCAGTGCCCTCAGATTGTCCCTTGAAATACTGCATAGCACTGAGGGCACCAAATGAATAGAAAAAGTAGGTTCATTTTGCTGCTACTAAATACAGAACTTTATATCCCTAATGTTTTAAAATTGGTCATTACCTAAAAATAGTTCCATTATTTTTATTAATTGCCAAAGTTTGCCCTTAAAGTAAGGTCCATGAGTTGTTAAAGTCTAATTTTGCCATTGAAAATTCCGTATCTTTGCAGCAGTATCTGTTTAACATTGTCTTACCATGCTAAATATCTCCATAACCACCCGTGTCTGTGCCAGATGGAGGTGACTGCTCTAACTCCACATGCACCTGTCAGCAATCCAGCAATCTAAAAGAGTTAAATGATTCCATCTGCTCTTCCTGATTGCCTGGAGACTGCCCCTCAAATGTTAGTGTTTTGTTTGTTAATAAATAATAAAAGGATGCTTTGTCAATTATGTGACTTGACTGATTCATAATTTGTGCTAACAAATTTCTGTCAATATTGAGTGAATCAATAAAGAAGCATTTATTCGGTACTCACTGTATATCTTTATTGTACTAGTTGCTATCAAATATAGGATAAAATAACTATCATTTAGGAGGAAAACATACTTAAAATCTTCAGAGAATGTCCTAGAAATTTACCTTCTCCTGGTTGTCACCTCTGGTTTAAGCTCCTAACATTTTTTAATTTATTTGGGGAACATCTCACCATCCTTTTCACCCATCCTGTTTAATTTCACACTACATTGACCTAGATGTGGAACTGTTTTACTTAATTTCCCACAAACCAATCAGTTCCCTGGATATGTATATATGGAAAAGATTTGACTACAAATTTGGGATGTCAGGGAATTTGCATGACCACAACACAAACAACCTGAAATTGCAAGTTGAGATATTTCTGCTATGAAAGTCACTCAGCCATTTGCAGTACTAGAATTTCAGTTTTCTACCATGTTATATTCATCTATCTCCTCACTCCCTTTTCTCTTTCTCCTTGTGCTTTCCTACCAAATTCGTGTTCATTTCAAATTCACAGTGGTTTTTCATCTTGGCATTTGCCAATCCGCATACTCAGAATTTCTTCCGTCACCCCAAATTGGCTGGTCAAGGTATTTTCCTTAAAAAGTCTGTAACCTCCTTAAGAGGAATTCTGGGACCAATCATTAAAATTATAAAATATTTTACCCAGATATACTAATAATTCCCAAAGCTATCAAAGTAGTGGAGAAAGTAGTAAACTCTCATATTATTTCCCAGCTGTAGAGTCAATTTACACTGCCTCTAGAAATTTAACAACATTTATTAAAAACAATAACGATGTTCATATCTTTTTGCCCTGGAATTCCACTCCACAGAACTTTGCATACTTCACAGTAAATATTCAATATATGATAGCTATCATTATCAGTTATTATTCTAAGGTAATTAAATTTATACCTGTTAAATGCACAAATTGTTCTTTGTAACAATATATATTACAGAAAAATTTTGAAACAGTATGTAAAATTGGTGAAAAGCTAAACTGAATACTAATATTTAATAGGAAATAATGCAGCCACTAACCATTTCCATGTTACTACTAGAATATACCTTTGCCATCTCATAAATTTTTATGGAAAAAAATGATCAGAAAACAAGGTTACATTTATACTGTGACTGGAGTCATGCAACAAACGTGTACATAAATGAAAATTGGACGAAAACATGTACAAAAGAAAAACAAAACACAAGATATAGTAGTGTACCTATTGGTGTTTTAATATTCCTTTTTATTATTTCCATTGTTGTAATGCATTTCATATAATAAAAATCCTAATAGTTCACTCTAACCAACAAGTTATTTCTCCAAGACTCACTGAAAGTCAACACACATTTTTGATGAAGATTTTAGTGAACAAAGTCTTCCTGTCAAAGGTGGTTGAAACTGATACCAAAAAAACTAAGTTCTATTAACATCGACAAACTTGAGAACATAAGTTACCAAATGATATCTCTGTCTATTCTTATTTGGCATATTTCAACATGATTTCTTAGAAAGACCATCAGACTCTCACCATCAGGAAGTAGTGGGGACTTAGAATGGAAAAATATCTCAAGAGTTTATGGAGTGGAGTTGAAAATAACTCCTGTATGAATTCTGTGCTTTTAAAAAACATCATTTGAAAGATTTAACAGTAGATGAGTAGAAACATATAGATTACATTTGCCTACCTTTCAAGTTCATATGAGTATAAAAGTTCAGGGAAATTTCTTTGGCAAATCTCAGAACATTTTCTCAATGACTTAGTACATGACAATAAAGATTATGACAAAACACGATAAATAACAATGAGCCAGTAGGCCGGGAATGATGGCTTACGCCTGTAATCCCAGCACTTTGGGAGGCCGAGGCAGGTGGATCACCTGAGGCCAGGAGTTCAAGACCAACCTGGCTAACATGGCAAAACCCCATCTCTATTAAAAATATAAAAATTAGCTGGGTGTGGTAGTGGGCACCTGTAATCCCACCTACTAGGGAGGCTGAGGCAGGAGAATCACTTGAACCTGGGAGGCACAGGCTGCAGTGAGCCAAGATTGCACCACTGCACTCCAGACTGGGTGACCAGAACAAAACTTCCTCCCTCCTCCCCCCGCCGCCACAAAAATTAGCCAGTTACTCTTCTAAACATCTTATGTTCATAAATTTATTTAATCTCCACAACAAACCTATAAGGCAGATATTTTCCCAATTCAAGATGAGAAAACTCATGTCAGAATGGTTAATTCATCAAGTGTTCTATAGTCAGTAAGTGGGAAGGCTAGAATTTGAATCCAAGAATTTTGAATTGTGGTACTGTCCTAATATGACTAGATCTTTTATTTTTATGAAACATGGTTTTCTTATCTAGCACCAGATATACCATTTGACCCAGCAATCCCATTACTGGGTATATATCCAAAGGATTATAAATCATTTTATTATAAAGACACATGCACATGTATGTTTATTGTAGCACTGTTCACAGCAAAGACTTGGAACCAACCCAAATGCACATCAATGACAGACTAGATAAAGAAAATGTGGCACATATATACCATAGATACTATGCAGCCATAAAAAAGAATGAATTCATGTCCTTTGCAGGGACATGGATGAAGCTGGAAACCATCATTCTCAGCAAACTGACACAAGAACAGAAAACCAGGCACCGCATGTTCTCACTCGTAAGTGGGTGTCAAACCATGAGAACACATGGACACATGGAGGGGAACATCACACACCAGGGCCTGTCGGGGTATAGGGGGCTAGGGGAGGGATAGCAGGGGGTGGGGGATAGGGGAGGGATAACATTAGAAGAAATGCCTAATGTAGATAGATGATGGTGATGGATGCAGCAAACCACCATGGCACGTGTATACCTGTGTAACAAACCTGCATGTTCTGCACATGTACTCCAGAACTTAAAGTATAATTTAAAAAAGAGAGAGTGAGAGAACAATTCCAGAGCATTCTCCCTTCTCCAAGATCACTTTACCAGCTTCAAAAGAGGCATGGCATGGTGGCTTATGCCTGTAATCCTAGCACTTTGGGAGGCTGAAGCCAGAGGATTGCCTGAGCTCAGGAGTTGGAGACCAGCCTGGGCAACATGGTGAAACCCTGCCTCTACTAAAATGCAAAAAATTAGCTAGGCATGTTGGCACATGCCTGTAGTCCCAGTTACTTGGGAGGCTGAGGGACGAGAACTGCTTGAACCCAGGAAGCAAAAGTTTCAGTGAGCTGAGATCACACCACTACATTCCAGCCTAGGAAACAGAGCAAGACTTTGTCTCCAAAAAAAGGGGGGCCTCTAGCCCCCATACTTGCTCTTCCTCCTCAACTCCAATTTGCAACTTACAGTATTCATCTGCTGTGACTTCTATCGCCACCACTTCTAAACCGGTTATAAACAGGAACAGCAATGATGATGACAATATACAACCACACCATTGAGCACCTGCCATATGATGTCCATTGCACCAGCACTTGATTGAATGATGGATGCTAATAGATTCATAGAGATTCTCACAACAGTGATAGCTTATGGAATCAATCCAGGGACAATTTTATATCTTTTTCTACCTGGGAGTCATCCCTTCATAGTTAGCTTTTTATGGGAGTTGCAACTGCCAGTAAACAGGCTGAGTGGGGCTTGCAGAAGTTTTGGATTTGGCCTGGTTTTGTTGTATTGTGCTGTTGTTTTTTTTTTTTTTTTTTTTTTTTTTGAGACGGAGTTTCACTCTTGTTACCCAGGCTGGAGTGCAATGGCGCAATCTCGGCTCACCGCAACCTCCACCTCCTGGGTTCAGGCAATTCTCCTGCCTCAGCCTCCTGAGTAGCTGGGATTACAGGCACGTGCCACCATGCCCAGCTAAATTTTTGTATTTTTAGTAGAGACGGGGTTTCACCATGTTGACCTGGATGGTCTCGAACTCTTGACCTCGTGATCCACCCGCCTCGGCCTCCCAAAGTGCTGGGATTACAGGCGTGAACCACTGCGCCCGGCCTGTGTTGTTATATTTTAAGTACGTATGACTTTGGTCATAATAAGTTCCTCCAGGTTGCCAAAGTTCCTACTTCTCTATATTGTCTTACACTCAACATCACATGGTTATGTTACCTGTTCAACTCTTTAAGACATTTCATTTTCCTGCCATTTTACTCTAGACTGAAAAATATCTTTACAATAAATACTTGAGGCCCTCAGCACAGCTGACTCATTGACCACCTGCATTCACAATTAGACTGATGACCCCAAGAGCTTGAGAAAAATGAATGGAACAAGAATCTTTTGTGATTTAGTGGTAGTCTTCTACTATAGTAGAATACTTGAAAGAGCCTGAAATGGCTTTAGAGTTGCTTTTCTTTCTTGGCAGGGCCCTCTATGTAATTTGTACAGTACAAAATGACTATGTGGGACCTCACATTCAGAAAATAGGAGAGGGAAAGGCTACTGTTATTAAAAATATAAAGCTTTTTCTTAAAGTACTATATTACTAATAAAACATAGTAGAGTTAACAGTGATGAATGAGTAAGAACATAAACTAATGCATTCCCAAAAAGAGTTTTGGTGTCTATTTTTACATAAAACAATAATATAAACAATAACTTATTAAGTAATGTCTTGATTAATAAGATTTTTCTGCAACAAAATACTAGGAAAACATTTCCAGCAGGACATCAAAAAGCAAGTTCACCACAATCAAGTAGGCTTTATTTCTGGGATAAAGGTTGTATCAACATACATGTATCAATAAATACGATTCACCACAGAAACAGAATTAACAACAAAAATCATATGATCATCTCAATAGACACAGAAAAGGCCTTTGATAAAATCTAACATCACTTCATGATAAAACTCTCAACAAATGGGGCATAAAAAATCATATCTCAGAATCATAAGAGCCATTTATGACACAATATAGTCAACATCATATCAAAAAGACAAAAGCAGGAAGCATTCCCCTTGAAAACTGGACAAGGAAAGGATGTCCACTCTCACCATTCCTATTCAACCATAGTACTGGAAGTCCTAGCCAGAGCAATCAGGTAAGAAAAAGAAATAAAATGCATCCAAATAGAGAAGAAGTCAAACAACTACTTCTCTTCACAGACAATATGATTCTATACCTAGAAAACCCCCCAGAGACTCTGCCGGAAGGCTTCTAGAACTGATAAACAACTTCAGTAAAGGTTCAGGACACAAAATCCATATACAATAGATAGTAGCATTTCTATACACCAATAATATCTAAGCTCAGGGCCAAATCAAGAATGCAATCTTATTCACAATAGCCACAAAAAAAGAAAAAATATTGCAAAAAAAAACCATCGAGGAATGTAGCTTACCAAGGCAATAAAAGATTTCTACAATGAGAATTATAAAACACTGCTGAAAGAAATCAAAGACAACACAAGCAAAAAAAAAAAATTCCATGATTATGAATAGGAAGAATCAATATTCTTAAAATGGCCATATTCCCCAAAGCATTTACAGATTTAATGCTATTCCTATGAAACTACCAACATCATTTTTCACAGAATGGAAAAAAAACTATTTTAAAATTCATATGGAACCAAAAATTAGCCTGAATCACCAAAGCAATTCTAAGCAAACAGAACAAAGTTGAAGGCATCACCCTTCCTGACTAAAAACTATACTACAAGACTATAGTAACCAGCATCATGGTACTAGTACAAAAACAGACACATAGGTCAACAAAACAGGATAGAGAACCAGAAATAAATCCACACACCTACAACCATGTTGGACCCCTTAAAACTCGATCCCTTCCCTTCACTATATACAAAAATTAACTCAAAATGGATTAAAGACTTAAATGTAAGATCTAAAACACAAAGATAAAATCTCTAGAAGAAAAGTTAGGAAATACCAGTCCTGATATTGGCTTAGGCAACGAATTTATTACTAAATCCCCAAAAGCAATTGCAACAAAACCAAAAAATTGACAAGTGGGATCAAGAGCTTCTATACAGCAAAATAAAATAGCAACGGATTAAACTGACAACATACAGAATAGGAGAAAATATTCACAAACTATGCATCTGACAAAGGTAATATCCAGACTCTATAAGGAACTTACACAAATCAGCAAGCAAAAGCCATCCCCATAGAAAATGGGCAAAGGACATGAACACTTATCAAAAGAATACATGCATGCAACCAACAAACATATGAAAACATGCTCATCACTAATCATTAGAAAAATGCATAACAACACCATGAGACATGATCTAACACCAGTCAGAATGGCTACAATTAAAAAGTCAAAAAACAAATGCTGCTGAGGTTGCAGAGAAATGGGGGAACCCATACACTGCTCATACAAATGTAAGTTTGTTCAGCCACTGTGGAAAGCAGTGTGGAGATCTCTCAAAGAACATAAAACTACCATTCAACCAAGCAATCCCACCACTGGATATATACCCAAAGGAAAATAAATCATTCTACCAAAAAGACATATGCACCCATATGTTCATCATAGCGCTATTCACGATAGCAAAGATGTGAAAGCAAGATGTCCATCAATGGTGCACTGGATAAAGAAAATGTGGTGCGTATATACCATGGAATACTACATAGTCAATAAAAAAAATGAAATCATCTCCTTTGCAGCAACATGGATGCAGCTGGAGGCCATTATCCTAAGCAAACGAAAGCAGCACAGAAAACTAAATACCACATGTTCTCACTTATAAGTGGGAGTTAAACATTGAATACACATGGCCACAAAGATAGGCAGAATAGACACTTGGAACAGCTTGAGAGAGGAGGATGGGAAGGGGCCGTGGGATGAAAGGCTACCTATCAATTGGGTACTATGCTCATTACCTTGGTGACAGGCTCATTCATACACCAAGTCTCAGTGACATGAAATTTACCCATGTAACAAACTTGTACATGTATCCCCTGAACCAGAAACAAAAGAAAGGGGAAAAAAAGATTTTTCTGGCTTGCTCTTTGGCAAATTCATTAATTAAGATATCAACTTCATTTTAAATCAATGTAATTGAAAGCAATGTCAATTGCTCTTCACAAATGTAAGATTGCAAATGTATTTTGATAATTTTTAATTTTGAGAAAGATCTCTTTGTTGATCTAACTGTTATAGGAGTTATAAAGTTTTTTTATAGGCTTCATCATTCTTAACATATGTAAAATAGACGATGGTACTGTTAGTGTGTGGTATTTTTTTTCTACAAATGTATCATCTGTGTCATTTCTAGGACTCCTTCCATTGATTATGTTTCTTATTATAGGCTGCATTTTCCTGCTTCTTTGCATGCCTGCTTCTTTGCATGGCTAGTAATTTTTAACTAGATGCCAGATATTGCAAAGTTTATTTTTCTTTTTATTTTTTGAGACATTTATGTCACACAGGCTGGAGTGCAATGATACAATCTCTGCTCACTACAACTGCTGCATGCTGGGCTCAAATGATCCTCCTGCCTTAGCCTCCCAAGTAGCTGGAAATACAGGCATGTGCCACCATTCCTGGCTAATGTTTGTATTTTTCGTAGAGACAAGGTTTTGCTTTGTTGTCCAGACTGGTCTCAAACTCCTGGGCTCAAGTGATCTGCCCGCCTCAGCCTCCCAAAATGTTGGGATTACCGGCATGAGCCACCACACCTGGCCTGAAGTTTACTTTAATTTGGTACTGCATATTTCTGCATTCCTAAAAATATTTTTGGGCTTTGTTTTTGGATGCAGGTAAGTCCCTTGGCAACAGTTTGATCCTTTTGGGTCTTGCTTTTCAGCTTTTTAAAGACAAGACCACAGTAGCATTTAATCTGTGGATGATTTTGTCACACTACTGAGGTAGTAAACGTTTGAGTACTCTACCTAATGCTCCAAGAATCATGAGGTGTTCCACTCTGGCTGGTGGCAACATGTCCTGTCCTGTTCCTGGCCCTCTGTCACTTGTCAAGACTGTCCCTCTTGTCTCTCCCTGGAGGCTATCCTGTGACATATACACAAATATTAACTCTTCAGCCTGAGCAGAAACTGCTGGTACTCACAGAAGATGTGTTAAAAGCCCCCAAACTGAACATCGAATGATAAGCAATACAATGTCTGAGATGAAAAACTGAGTAAGAATAAAAGCAGATTTGATATCTCAGGAGAAAGATAATGAAATTGAAGTCATTGAAATAGAAACCAATAAAAAATTAATCACAGAGGGGGAAAAATATTTAAAAAGAAATAAAGCACCAGTTAGCTGTGGAACAGATTCAAGTAGTTTCATGTATATATGCTCTGGAATTTCTCAAAAGAATGGAAAGAGGGGGGATGATAGGAAAAAAAATTGAATAAGCAATATAAAAAAGCTTTTTGAATTTAATGAAAACTATAAGCCCACAGAAACAATATTATTAGAAACCAAGCACCAGAAAATGATCAATGTAAAACAATGCACATCATAATTAAATTACTTAAAATGGTGATTCGGAGAAATAGTAAAATGAGCAAAAGGGAAAAAAGACACATAGCAAACCACTGGGGCTCAGGACACGCCACCCAAAATATGCCAGGAGACCAGAATATGCCACCTAGGCATGTTGATTACTTTGAATTAAATCAAACTGAGAACCAGCCAACACAGGAAAAATTCTTCACCTCTCCCCTTAACTTCCTAAAATAAAGTATAAAACTCCCCATTTGTAAAGGAAATTTACATTTATAAAGGACATTTCCATTAGTAAAGTTATCTGTACCAAAGACAGAGCTGCTCAGAGAAAATGCTTCCCACCTGAGTTTTAACTGCATAATGAGGCAACCTTTATGTACCATACAATTTCTCCCTTCATGCTGTCATAACTCATCTCCATCCCCGCACTCCACTAGAAGTCTCAAGCCTCTATTCCTTTCTGAAGCTCAGGATGCTACATAAACTGCAATCATCTGGACCTTTTTTGAGTTTCACATTTTTATTGGACTCCCATGCATACGTACATAATTAAAATGGTTTATCTTATCTTCATCTGTTTTATGTCAAATTTAATTCATAACCTAGCCAAAGAAAATAGGCAGGGCAGACAAAACTTTTCCTCCCTTACAATATAGATTAAAAAATATAAGAAGGACAGCACATTTCTCATTTTAAAAAAAGGGTACAAAACCAAAGTCAATAAAATATTTTTAAAGTAATTAAAAGAAATTAACTGTCAACGTAAAATTGTACATGAACTGAAAATGTTTCAAAAATTAGACAAAATAAGGCTTTTTCAGTCATTAAAAAAAAAAAAAGCTAGAAGAATTCAGCACCAGCAGACCTTTACCTCAAAAAATATTAAAGGAAGTCCTTCACACAAAATGAAAATTATACCAGACAAATCTTTAAACAATTAATGAAGAATAGCACAAATGGTAAATATGTAGGTAAAGAGGATATAATTTTTAACGTTTTAAACATATCATTGGAAGGTTAAGAAATGTAAAAAAAAAAAAAAAAAAAAAAAAATTCAGAACCTTCTAAATTTATTAGGCCAAGAGGGAAGTGAAGTCCTAGAGACTAAGTCTTGTAGCATGTTTGCAACCTGTTTCTTAGTTTATGGATTAACTCTTTTCTTCCTGTTCTTATTCAACACATGACTCGGAGAAACCAGAAACCAGAGCTCCTCCCCTTCCAATGACTGATCTTTGTTCAAGATTAGCTGTCTCCTTTATTGTCTTGCACCTAACTAACCAAATGACACCCAAGACTCCATCACTGTTACATCTTCAGTGTGGAAGGTAAATATGCCTTTCCCCAAAGAAAAAGGCCACCCTGACTAATCACATCATTGTAACTATGCATTCAGCTTTACACAGACAGATAATGATGTTCTGTTAGGCTTCCCTAGACTTTGTCTATATACATAATCCCAAACTTCTACATTTCAGAATACTGACATTTTTAGAATCTGTGCTTGCCAAGTGGCTCATCCTCAAATTTTGCACTTGAATAAACTCTCTTTAAATTAAACTCTGAACCTTTTGATTATTTAGGTTGACAGAAAACATTAATAATAATGCAATGTTGTTTATATACAAAGATATTTCAGAGACATTGCAGGTTTGGTTCCAGACCACTGCAAACAGTGAATAACACAAAAAGTATCACACAAATTTTTTGGTTTCCCAGTGTTCTCATGCTGCTAACAAAGGCATACCTGAGAAAACAAGGTTTAACGGACTCCACACACCGGGGCCTGTCGGTGGGGTGAGGCGTTAGGGGAGGGATAGCAGGGTGTAGGGGGATTGGGGAAGGCTAACATTAGGAGAAATACCCAATGTAGATGACGGGGAAATGGATGCAGCAAACCACCATGGCATGTGTATACCTATATAACAAACCTGCATGTTCTGCACATATACGCCAGGACTTAAAGTATAATTTTTTAAAAGTCTTATTTTGAAAAACACAAAAACAGACTCATAGTTCCACATGGCTGGGGAGGCCTCACAATCATGGCAGAAGACGAAGGGAGAGAAAGGGACATCTTATGTGGCAGCAGGCAAAAGAGAGCTTGTGTAGGGAAACTACCCTTTATAAAACCATGAGATCTCATGATCATTCACTATCCCAGCAACAGCATGGGAAAGATTTGCCCCCATGATTCAATTACCTCCCACCAAGTTCCTCCCACAACACATGGGAATTCTGGGAGCTACAATTCAAGAAGAGATTTGGGTGAGGATATAGAGCCAAACCATATCACCCAGTGCATGTAAAATTTGTTTATAATATACTATAGTCTAATAAGTGTGCAATAGCATCTTGTCTGAAAAACTATGAATATACTTTAATTAAAAAAAATTTATTGGCCAGGTACAGTGGCTCGCACCTGTAATCCCAGCACTTTGGGAGGCCAAGGTGGGAGCATTGCTTGAGGTCAAGAGTTTGAAACCAGCCTGGGAAACATAGTGGGATCCCATCACTACTAAAATTTAAAAATTAGCCAGGTGTGGTGGTGTTACTTGTAGTCCCAGCTACATGGGGGACTAAGGCAGAAGGATTGCTTGAGCCCAGAAGGTTGAGGTTGCAGTGAGCCATGATCCCTCCACTGCACTCCAACCTGAGTTACAGAGTGAAATCCTGTATCAAAAATATACATATATTGTTAAAAATGCTAATGATCATCTGAACCTTCAGTGAGCCATAATCTTATTGATGGAGGATCTTGCCTCGATGCTGATGGCTGAGGACTGATCAGGGTGGTGGTTGCTAAAGGTTGAGGTGGTTGTGGCGATTTCTTAAAACACGGCAACAGTGAAGTTTGCCACATCTGTTGACTATTCCTTTCACAAAGGACTTCTCTTTAGCATGCAATGCTGTTTGATAGCATTTTACCCACAGAATAACTTCTTTCAAAATTGGAGTCAAATTCTGCCACTGCTTTATCAACAAAATGTTTGTAATATTCTAAATTCTTTGTTGCCATTTCAACAATGTTCTCAACAACTTCACCAGGAATAGATTCCATCTGAAGAAACCAGTTTCTTTGCTCACAAATAAGAAGAAATTCCTCATTAGCTGATGCTTTATCATGAGATTGCAGCAATTCAATTCCAACTTCAGGCTCCACTTCTAATTCTAGTTCTCTTGCTCTTCCCAAACCACATCTGCAGTTACTTCTACTGAAGCCTTAAACCTTTCAAAGTCATCCATGAAAGTTGGAATCAGCTTCTTCCAAACTCCTATGAATGTTGATATTTGACGTCCTTCCACAAATCACAAATGTTCTTAATGTCATCTAGAATGAGGACTCCTGGTCCAGAAGGTTTTCAATTAACTTTGTCCAGATCCATTAGGGGATCTCTACATTGCTGATATGGAGACAGTTTTAATGGTTGATCCGGTCCCTACCCATGGCAGCTATAGCCTTACAAAATGTGTATCTTAAATAATCAGACAAAAGTTAAAATGAGTCCTTGATCCATAGGCTAAAGAATGGATGTTGTGTTAGCAGGCATGAAAATGACATTAATATTGTTGTACATCTCCAATACTGTTGTAGCTCTTGAGTAAGCAGGTACATTGTCAATGAGCAGTAATATTTTGAAAGAAATCTTTTTTTCTAAGAAATAGGTCTAAACAGTAGGATTAAAATGTCCATATTTTAAAGGGATGTGTAATACCCAGGCTTTGTTATTCCACTGATGGAGCACAGGCAACGTAAAGTTAGCATAATCCTTAAGGGCCCTAGGATTTTTAGAAAGAGCAGAAATGAGGCAGAGCATGGTGGCTCACACCTGTAATCCCAGGACTTTTGGATGCCAAGGTGGGTGGATCCCTGGAGCCCAGGAGTTTGAGACCAGCCTGGGAAATATGGCAAAAACCCATCTCTACAAATATATATAAATCAACCAGGAGTGGTAGCACGCACCTGTAGTCCCAGCTACTTGGGAGGCTGGTGTAGGAGAATTGCTGGAGCCTGGGAGGTTGAGAGTTGTGACTGTGCCACTGCACTCTAGCCTGGGTGACAGAGCAAGACCCTGTCTCTTAATAGATAGAATTGAAAGAGAGAAAGCAAGAGAAAAAGAAGGAAAGAAAGAAAAGGAAGGAAGGAAGGGAGGGAGGGAAGGAGAAAGAAAAGAAAAGGAAAAGAAAAAAAGAAAAGAAAAGAAAGAGAAAAAGCATTGGATAGAAAGCTGTTTCATCCATATTACAAAATCAAAATCTGTTGAGTGTAGCCACCTTCATCAATGATCTTAGCTAGGTCTTCTGGATAACTTGCTGCAGCTTGTGTAACAGCACTTGCTCCCCTGCCTTGCACTTTCATTTTATGAGAGTCAGCTTCTTTCCCATGAACCAACTTCTGCAAGATTCCAACTTTTCTTCTGCAGCTTCCATGTCTCTCAGCCTTCACAGAATTGATAAGAGTTAGGGACTTTCTCTGGATCGGGCTTTGGTGTAAGGGAATCTGTTGTGGCCGGTTTGATCTTCTACCCAGACACTAAAACTTTCTCTGTATCAGCAATAAGGCTGTTTCACTTTCTTATCATTCATGTGTTCACTGGAGAAGTAGTTTTAATTTCCTTCAAGAACCTTTCCTTTGCTTTCACAACTTGACTATTTGCCACAGAGCCCTTGCTTTCGGCCTATCTTGGTTTTTGACATACCTTCCTCACTAAACATAATCATTTCCAACTTTTTATTTAAAGTGAGAGACAGGTGACTATTCCTTTCACCTGAACACTTAGAGGTCATTGTAAGGCTAACAGATCTAACTGCAATATTGTTCTGTCTCAGGGAATAGGGAGGCCAAAGGAATGGGAGAAAGATGAGAATGGCTACTGGGTGGAGCAATTAGAACACACACACGTTTATTGATTAAGTTTTCGTCTTCTATGGGTATGGCTTGTGGTGCCCCAAAACAAATACAATAGTAACATCAGTGATTACTAATCAGAGATCACCATAAAAGGATATAATAATGAACAAGTTTGTGATATTGCAGGAATCACCAAAATGTGGCACAGACATGAAGTAAGCACATGCTGTTGTAAAAAATGGTGTCAATAGACTTCCTGAACACAGGGTTGCCACAAACTTTCAATTTCTAAAAAAAAGTCATATCTATGAAACTTAATAAAATGAAGTATGCCTGTATATAAAAGGTAAAACGGTACAAATAGCACAAAGGCTGAGAGGAAAACAATGGAAGTATACAACTGAGCGGCTTTTTGCCATACATCAAATGACACAATATTACTCAAGTTAGGCTTGGATATGTCAAACTCGAAACACCAATGTAACTACAGCAAAGCCAGATACTCACCTCCAACCCCTTTTTTTTAAGCTCTTAATGGGCTTGTCAGCTGCATTTAAAAACCAAATTGACACAGGCAGATTAACAAAAGAAAGTATACCAATTTTATTAATTTTACATCTACATGGGGATCTTCACAAGAGAGCGAAGTCTAAAGAAGCGGCCAAAGCAAGGTGCATTTATAGTTTTTAGACAAAGAGCAACAAATTTGAGATAAAATGATAGGACAGGCTGGGCCGAGCAACACACGCCCATAATCGTAGTGCTTTGGGAGGCCAAGGCAAAAGGATCTCTTGAGGCCAGGAGTTCAAAACCCCAGCCTGGGCAACAAAGTGAGATCCTGTCTCTAAAAAATTTTTAAAATTTAAAAGTTCAAAACTACTTTGGCACGGTGGCACATGCCTGTAGCCCAGGCTACTTGGAAGAATAAAATAGGAGCATTCCAGGAATTTGACACTGCATTGAGCTATGATCACACTATTGCATTCCAGTTTGGGTGACAGAGATAGAGACAGGGTCTATTTAAAAAAAAAAAAAAAAAAAAGAAGAAGAAGGAAAGAAAGAAATGACAGGACAACGAAAATCTGGCTCAGGAAAATATGGATAGGGCAGCAGAATTTTCTAGGGGAGTCACCAGGAAATAAATGGGAGAATGTAAAACAGGTGCAAGATAAGGGTTACTTCATTAAGTATGACTATTCAGGTCCAACGCAGACTTCCATTTCAAGTCACTGGTGAGCATGGCCTTCTCACCCTGGTTTGGAGAAGGTACTCCACCCAGAGGAATCCTTATCACTTGCTACACGCAGAAAAAGACAGGTCAGCTCACCCTTTCTGAAACTACAATTTCTCCAATGTTTTCAACTCAAAATAATCAACATAACAATTAGGCATATTTTGGGATGGCACATTCTTCACTCCTTTATCCTTGCATGTGTGTACACACACATACATTATACCTAATAAGCAGACAAAAGAGAAAAAAATGAACTATTAAAAAGAAAATATTCAATCAAAAAGGATGCAGAAAATGACAAAAAAGAGAAAACTGAGGGACAAGTATAAAATAAATAAATAGCAAAGTAATTGATTTATAACCAACCAATTCACTAATCATAGAAAACAGTCTAAGCACTATGGTTGAAAGGCAGAAATTATTCAATTGGATAAAAACAAGACCAACTCTATGCTATATACAAGAAATGTACTTTAAGTATAAAGACACGGATAGGTTAGCAGTTAAAAAGATGAGTAAAGATAGACCATGATAACACTAATCAATAAAAAAGCCGAAGCAGCTATATTAATATCAGCCAAAGCAGATTTCAAAGCAAAGAACACTACCAAGATAAAAAAGTCATTTTATAATAATAATTTCAATTTCTCACAAAGAGTAAAAATTCCAAAGGTTTAAGTACCAAGTAGCAGATATTCAAAATACATGAGACAAAAACTGATAAAGTTACAAAGAGGAATAGGCAATTCTACAATTTTAGTTAGAGATTGTATCACCTCTCACATTCTTCTGGAGGCACAGAGAGCATGTATAAAAATCAACCATTTTCAAGGCCATAAGACAAGTCTCAAAAATGTAAAGGTTTTAAATCTTATGATTTATGTTCTCTGATCATAGTAAAACTTAAATAGAAATCAACAATGAAATATATCTGGAAAATCCCCACATATTTGGAAACTTAACAACACACTTCCAGAGAAACCATTGGTCAAAGAAGAATCAACAGTGAATTTGGAAAGTATTTGGAGCTAAATGATAATGAAGGCAAAACATTAACATTTGTAAAATGCAGCAAAAACAATAGTTGGAGGGATACATATAGTTCATAATGTATACATTAGGAAAGAAAAATATTCTGAAATCAACAACCCCTCTATCTTTGGAACAAAGAAGAAAAAATTAAACACACAGTAAGCAGAAAATAGGAAATAGTAAAAATAAAGACAAAACTCAAAACAGAGAAATAATAAAGAAAATTTATGAAACCAAAAACTTTTTAGAGATTAATAAACCTATATCCAGATTGGTCAGGAAAAAAAGAACATGAAGACATGAATTACCAGTATCAAAATGAGGGAACATCACTACAAATTTTGCATATATTAAAAGGAAAAATAGGCTGGGCACGGTGGCTGACACCTGTAATCCCTGCACTTTGTGAGGCCGAAGGAGGCAGATCACTTGAGGTCAGGAGTTTGAGACCAGCCTCGCCAACATGGTGAAACGCTATTTCTACTGAAAATACAAAAATTTGTCAGGCAAGGTGGTGGGTGCCTGTAATCCCAGCTACATGCGAAGCTGAGGCACAAGAATCACCTGAACCCAGGAGGCAGTGGTTGCAGTGAGCCAAGATCACACCACTGCACTTCAGCCTGGGTGACAGAGTAACACTAAGTCTCGGATATAAAAGTAAAGAGGAAAAATAACTTTAAGCTAATAATTTTGACACCTTTGGGGAAATAGACAAATTCGTTGAAGTCAGACCACCAAGTTTGTGTAAGTACAAGAAGATAAATAGTTCTTTATTAAAGACATCAAAGTTGTAATTTTAAAACTTTTCATAAAATATAATCTCCCCAGGTCAGAGAGCTTCATTAGAGAATTCTATCAAGTATATAAGTAAGAAATAATACCAGTTTGAAATGGTTTAGATATTTGTGCCCTTCAAATCTCATGTCAAAATGTAACCGCCAGTGTAGATGTTGGGGCCTGACAGGAGGTGTTTGGGTCATGGGGGCAGATCCTTCTTGAGTAGCTTAGTGCTGTCCTAGTGATCACGAGTAAGTTCCTGTTCAGTGAGTTCACAATGGATCTAAATTTTTAAAACAGTGCAGCACCTTCCCACTCTCTCTTGCTTCTGCTCTCACCACATGACACGCCTACTCCCCCTTTGCCTTCCACCGTGATCATAAGTTTCCTGTGGCCTCACCAGTAGCAGATATCAACAACATACTTCCTGTATAGCCTGCAGAACTGTGAGTCAATTAAATGTCTTTTCTTTATAAATTACCCAGCCTAAGTTTTCCTTTAGAGTAATGCAAAAACAGACTAACATACGTTCTATACAAACTCAGAAAATTTAAAAAGAGAAATACTTCCCAACTCATTCTATGAGGCCAGCTTTACTCTGATTCCAAAGCCAGACAAAAACTTTACAATAAAAGAAAGCGACAGACCAACATTCCTTATAAATATAGATGTATAAATTCTTAAGAAGTATGGAAGATTGGTTTAACGTTTAAAAATCAATCAATATAATTAACTACATTAACCAATTAAAAAAGGAAAACCATATGATCATCCCAAAAGAGGCATAAAAAAGCGTTTGATGAAATCCAACATTCATTTAAAAAAAAAAAAAGAAAGAAAAAAAAAAACCTCTCAAGCAAACTGAAAATAGAAAGGAATTTCTTCAGCCCAATAATGGATTTCTATGAAAAATCTATAGTTAACATCATAGTAAAGATTAGGAACAAGAATTTCCACCATGAAAACTTTTCATTCAGCACTATAGCGACAGTTTCATCCAGTACTATAAGCAAAAATACATACATACATACACACATAAATGGCATTCAGATTGGAAAGAAGGCCATAAGCATTTATTTGCAGGTAATATGCTCACCTATGAAGAAAAGCCTACAAAATTAACCAAAAGCCACCAGAGCTAGTAAATAAGTTTGGCAAGGCTGCAGAATACAAGATCAGTGTATAAAGAGCAATTGCATGCCTATATACTAGCAGCAAACAATCAGAAATTAAAATATTAAAACATCTTTTACAATAGCACAAAAACAGATCTTTACACACACATTTTCTAAAAAACTGCAAAATGATACTGGTTCCTATGTTTTTACTAGATTTCCATACCACCCACAACTTCCTTCCCATACTTCTTGGTTGTAGCTGTTATCTCATGGGAAACTGCAAAGACTGTCATCCAGGCCTCCAAAGAGCCATTCTCACCTGTCCAGCACCCTCTATGGTGGATAAAATTAAACTGCTCTGGAAATACTTTCAATTAACATGAGGTATAAATACTTTTGGGCATCACAGGTAGGAGTATCATCCCCTTGGTTTCCTATTTCTAAGAAAAAATATATTTGCCAACCATAAAGTGAATTGGGACATTATTCTAGTTCCACAGCAAGAAAATGAGTATTTTCTATTTTTAAATGACACCTAATAATTGCACATATTTTTGTTGTACTGAGTGATATTTTCATACATGCATACAATATATAATGATCAAATCAGGGTAATATATAATGATCAAATCAGCATATTCATCACCTCAAATATTTATCATTTCTTTATGTTGGGCCAAGATACAGACACCCTAAGTGTCCATCAACAGGTGAATGGGGCCAGGTGTGATAGCTCCCAATTTCAGCCCTGTGGGAGGCCAAGGAAGGAAAATCACTTGAGCTCAGGGGTTCAAAACCAACCTGGGCAACTTAGTGAGACCACATCTCTATAAAAAAATTTTTTTAATTAGCCAGGCAAGATAGCACACACCTGCAGTCTTAGCTACTTGGTAGGCTGATACAATAGGATCACTTGGGCCTAAGAGTTCAAGGCTACAGCAGTGAGCTATAATCTTGCCACTGTACTCCAGTTTGGGTGACAGAGCAAGACCTTGTCTCAAAAAAAAAAAAAAAAAAAAAAAAAAAAAAAAAAAAAA
>NW_022436958.1:15009886-15202644 GCF_009761245.1 Sapajus apella
AAAAAAAAAAAAAAAAAAAAAAAAAAAAAAAAAAAAAAAAGATGAATAAAGAAAAGATATAAAGTACAACAAAATATAAATTTTTAAAAAATAAAAAAAGAAAAGATAGTGCATATATACACAAAGGGATGGAATATTTAGTTTTCCAAACGTGGGATTAAAGGAGTATTTGAAATGCCGTACATAGCTTGTTTTTCAAATTCTGTTTTATTTAAAAGAAGATGCACTGCGGCTGGGCACGCTGGCTCACGCCTGTAATCCTAGCACTCTGGGAGGCCAAGCCAGGCAGATCACTTGAGGTAAGGAGTTTCCAACCAGTATGGCCAACATGGTGAAATACAAAAATACTAAAAATACAAAACTTAGCCAGAAATCCCTTGAACCCAAGAGACAGAGGTTGTAGTGAGCCAAGATTATGCCACTGCATTCCAGCCTGGGCAACAGAGCGAGACTCCATATCAAAAAAAAAAAAAAAAAAAGTGTGTTGGGAAGAAAACATGTATACAATTTTGGAATTCTACACTTGCAGAGCTTTTCTCGTAACTGGGACACAGTGCCAATGCCTGGAGGCTCCGGACCTGGATGGAATTGTTGTTACTGCTCCTCTGAGATTGGTCTCATGCAAGTTTTCTCTCAGATGTATTGTCATCAGCTGCATTTACTTTACCAGACATAAAGCAGGAACACATTTCAGAAAAATATTGGAAATGCATTATTAATAAATAGTGACCAAAGGTTTTTCTCTTAGCAAATTATCATAAAGCTTTCTGAGACAGATTGAAAAACCACTGGTGAGCAGCCTTACTTATTTCTGCCTATAGATATTTTGTGATCAATTATAATAACATTACATCCCTCATTTCTGCTATAATATATTCAATTACATAGTTAACATTTCCTGCTAACCTTTTCAAATACAGGAAAGCAAATTCCACCTACCTGATTGGTATGTTTGTCTAATGTATATGTTATTCTCATTATCCTTAATTCAAGTGGACATTTGCTTTCTTTGGTTGCATAGCTGGGTAACCAGTTATTTACCTGATGTGCAGAGGCATTTAAGCTCCTATGGCTCGGGGGATTGATTCATACATATTGTTGTCATTACACTTTCTCTTAACAATTTATCTCTCCCAACAGTCTCATAAAGTAGGTTGGTATAACTTTACCCCCTTTTATAGGAACCCAGAGACATTACCTACTATATTTCGAAGGAAATTTGTGCCAGCCAGCCAGAAATGTTGTCTTAGAGCTCATGCAGTTCCAATCTATCACATATCCCAGACATACCTCACCTCCCAGGAGAGGCACAATTTTGGGGACTGTTATAACAAAGAGTTAAGAAAGCAGGTATCATTTTGAAAAACACCTATAATACTGATCATTAATAATTAGCAGTACTGAGTAATTGTAATACCATGGGGCACACAGGACCTTCTCCAAATATATTTTTTCATAATTAAGATGTATGATCATGGAGGGAGAAAAAATGTAAAGAACATAAACTATTCCGTATAAGGTTCGTATTTCTAGGAGTGTTCTGTTTTGTTTGGCATAAGCAATGGACTTGAAGGCAGCAACATAGCTGGAAATGCAAAACGTGCATCTGTGCTTAATTAAGAACATTTTGAGGATTGCATATTAAGCAATGTGATTTTAAGGCTCAATCATTATAAAATGACCAAAGGCTAAATGAAGAGTAAGTCAGTCTGCTGGTTGTTTTGTCTGCAGACTCTAAGTTTTGTTCTCACTTGGTTTTTTTTTTTTTTTTTGTCTAAACAGGCTGATAGCAATAATTTTATTTAATACATACTAACCCTAAGAAATAAGTTTCTATAACCACAGGTGTCATGAAATCCACTTTAATTTAGTTTATAAAAATTACAAAAATAGACCAACTTTATGTAAAATTATCTTAAGTATTTTCAGGCCTAGTTAATTCTCTCCATCCAATTAATTTCCGCCTCCATTCTTTTTTTCTGAGAAAAATGAGGTCTCTGATGGTCTTTTTATAAGGTTCCTGCTATAGGTTGTTGGAAAAGGAATTGCCGTTTTGTCCATTTAAAAAAAAAAAACCTTAAATCAGGTCCTAAAGATAGTAAAAGGACAATCAGAAGCCCAGAGGCACCAGGAATTTGCATCTGCACAAGCATCTGAGCACAAGCACACATGGAGCCCAAGCCAAATTCTCCACTGCCCAAAGCAGAGATTTTGGCCCAAACCACTGGTGCAAATAGACTTCCACAAAGCCCCTCAAGATCTTTAATGTTAATCTACAACAGGCATAGCTGCATCTAAGGCTAGAGTTTAAAGCTGGATCTAGAACATAATTACATGAAGCAACTTTGTACAACTGAAGTTTACCCAAAGAAGTTCCAGTTAGTTCAAAGTGCAGTCAGCCATTTTTTGACAACTAGGCTGAACTACATCTATAAATGTAAATATGTTTATATAGAAATACCTTATAAAATGTAAAAATAAAAATAACTTGAGGTTTATCACTTGTTTACCTATTAGAGAGCAACAAATTCTACTAACGGGGACACAGGTAGAGAGAGGAAAAACATCTTACAGCAGAAATTCTCTGTCCCTAAGAATGTTTTTTTTGTTTTGTTTTGTTTTTTTACTTTTTATTGAAATATATATACAGTTAGAAAAAATGCATCCAGTGTACAGTTTGATGAATTTTTGCAAGCTAAACACACCCGTTTAGCTGATAAAACCAGAAAGAGAAAATGTCAGCTCCCCAACAGCCCCGCAAGCTCATGTCCCTCACTTCCCTCTCCTGCACCTGCCTTGTTGAATTCCAGCTCTCAGGAGCCTGTCCCAGCCCCACATGGGAACGAAATGCTCCCAAGGCCTTGCCTCACTCACTCCTGCAGTGCCAAGACTCTGTACAAATACCTCAGAATGCATTCATAGATATCACCAGAGCCAGGGTGTGAGAGGAGCAGAGAGGAAAATCCTGGATTGATTGAGTTTGAACCTTAAATGACTTTGTTGACCAAAATGGGCCATTGTGTACTACCAGTTGAAAATGGAGCATGAAATAGCATTTAGTTCGATTTGGAGAAGAATGGAGTTTATTTTTTTCATACCTACATCCAACAAAACCTAAAGACAAAATTAACAAAGCTATCTATTCATAAACTGTGGCAAGGGAATTATTCTGCAGCCAGTTTGCTTTCAGCAGGGGTTCACAGTGTTTCAGAAGAAAGTACGTCTTAGACTAGAAAGAGGAAATGCCAAGGAGACAGCCTTTGATTGGCAAGACTTGCATGAAGGTGGGACTTTGGAAAGCGAAGTAAACCCTAATTGGCCTTCAGGTACATTTGGCAGATTTTGATAGGCAAGGGAATGAGTGAGCAGTTTAGGAACATTTCAAAGGAGGAAATATTGTTCAGTGTTATGGGCAGAGTGTTTTCTGTGACCAGCCATTTCCTGAAACAAGTCGGGGTCAAAGGCGTACTATTTTGCAGTGAAACGGTCATCACGGTCCTTATAGGGTGGGGGTGGGGGGCTGCCACAGCAGACAGTTTCTCAACTAAACACAGGCCTGAAAATTGAGCTAACAATACATCCTGGTGTTTGCATATGAGTGATACATATGAACATAATGAAAAACTGACTGCAGCGAGTATATCATAAGCACTGCTCAACAATTAACAAACAAGCACTATGTAATACATACCGTCAATCAATTACTCACCCATTACCTATTTTCAGGACCAATCACCTTCCCCTAAGAGGCTATTTGGAAGTGGCTCCTTATTATACTTCCTCTCCCCACAACCCAGAATTTTCACTTCGTGAATAGACTTAAAAGTGGTTCACATTATCAAAGTATCATCCAAACTGGAAACTATGGTATTCAAACTTTTTTTTAACATATGTCCCTATAAATAATAAAAATTGTGTTACATTTCATAAGCAGTATTCAGCCTTTATCTTGCTTGATCTCCCATCAGTCCCAAACCCAGGTGGTCCCACCTGCCTTAAAACTTTCCTTGATCCCCATGACCCCACTCTCTTTTGGCGTCCCTCCTACTCCCACAACCCTCTCTCCTAATCATCCACAAAAGCTGCCTTCTTCCACCCTGCCTTCCTCAGAGCTTAGTGCTAGACTCTCTGCTGTTCTCATTCTGTATATTCTTACAAGGTGATATCAGCTACTTCTATAACCTAATTTAAAATTCGTATGTTATTATCTCCCAAATCAACATCTATAGGCCAGATTTATCTCCCAAGCTCCAGACATTTTTATTCAACTGCTTCCAGGTCACCTTCATGTGAACCATTCAGAGTACCTCAAACTTAATATGTTTGGTCTGGATCTGAACTTACTAACCTGCCACCATTCCATTAATGGCAGTCCAACTATCTGGTTTTCCAAGCTAAAGATTTTAGAGTCATCCTTGATTCCACCCTTCTTATTACCCCCATGACCATTCAATCCCTAGGTTTACAAACTTTACCTACTTGATATCTCTTAGATTTATCCACTCTTCCCTATCTCCACTGCCACCTATAGTTCAGACTACACTCATCATTCCCATGCAAAACTGTGATAGCACCCTTTCGCCATTCTTACTCATCTTTGCCATTCTCCACATTGCAGACACACTGATCTTCAAAAAGCACTAAGATGACTATTTTATTCCCCTGCTTAATTCTTCTAACAAATTCCTATTGCTCTGAGGATAGAGTACTATCCCTTTCTCTTAGCACCAAAGCCCTTCACAAATTAGTTCCTGTTTACTCCTCTAGCCATTGACCTTGTCACGCTATGTTCATATGACAACAAAAAAATTTCTCATGAGGCCAAGCAGTGTAGCTCGCACCTATTACCCTAGCTCTTTGGGAGGCTGAGACAGGAGGATCACTTGAGCCCAGCAGTTTGAGACAAGCCTGGGAAATATGGTGAGATCTTGTGTCTACAAAAATATTTTTAAATTAGCTGAGTGTGATGGTGTGTGCCTATAATCCTAGCTACTCTGGAGGCTGGGGAGCGAGGATCAGTCGAACCCAGGAGTTTGATGTGACAGTGAGCTATGATCACCACTGCACTCCAGCCTGGGTGACCAGAGTAACACTCTGTCAAACAGAGAAATAAAGTTCCTCATGGAAACAGCTGACTTATTTCTGCCTTTAGATCACCTCTCCAGAGAGGGTAGACCAGGTGGAGAAATTAATGTCATAATGCCTTCAACACCACCCTTTGTTTCTGTCCTTATCATATTCACACAAGTCTACTTTATGAAAATTCCAATGCAAAAACTCAAAATATTTGTCTTTGGGTTTCCACCAATAAACTCACCAGCCCCATGTAAATTCTGAATTGTGACCTCAGCTCAGCTGAAGCCTCCACTACAGTAAAATGCATCCTTTTCTACAACTGGAGCAGCAGGCTGATATACAGGAAAGAGCCTTGACATACCTGGGTTTCAAATCTAGTCTCTGTCACTTACCATTTGTGTAACCTTAGGCAGGTTACTTAATGTTTCCAAGTCTTTGGTTACTTATCCATAAAATGGATCAGAATGTCTATTTTATTTGATGGAGGACTGTAAAACAGCTCAGTGCTTGAAATAACTGTATGAATCCAACAAGTGTTGGCTCCTTTGTACTTGTGCCAGCCTGCAAGAATTATATAGTGGGGTAGATTTTAACGTTGAGCTCTGCATCTAAATTGCCATGGGTGCCACAGAAACTGACATCCTCCTCTGACTGATACTTAGCTTTCTTTCAAATCTGTTAAAGTCAAGCAAAGAAGATTTACAAAAACATTAGGCTACATTTTCATTAAAATATCACTCTAGATACGAGCACCTTTGAAAAACCCAAGCAAGTATAAATGGTTTGTTGTTGTTGTTTTGAGATGGAGTCTCTCACTGTCACCCAGGATAGAGTGCAATGGCATGATCTTGGCTCACTGCAACCTCCGCCTCCCAGGCTCAAGTGATTCTCCTGCCTCAGTCTCCCTAGTAGCTGGGATTACAGGTGCCTGCCACCATGCCCAGCTAATTTATTATTATTATTTTTAGCAGAGATGGGGTTTCACTATGTTGGCCAGGCTGGTCTCGAACTCCTGACCTTGTAACCTGCCTGCCTCAGCCTCCCAAAGTGCTGGGATTACAGGCATGAGCCACTGCACCCAGCCTCTTCTTTTTATATAAAATTAATTTCAGTTGAGTATGGGCTTTGCCACTTTCAACATAAACAGAAATTCTGAATTTTCTTGGTTGAAATTCTAATAAAATCTACCTTGTTGGGGTCTTTTTAATTTTTCCTACTTTTTCCTTTTCAATATTATCTATCAATATTAATATAAACCCAACTTCTTTCTCTCTAGAAAATCAGAGTGAATATCAAGACACACACAGAGCACATTAGGAAGCATTTCTATTGGATTTATCACTATGCTCTTAGAACCTTAGAGTCAAGAAAAGACTTATGCATAGGGAGAACACATATCCCAAGTTTTCCAGGACATCTGTCCAACTTATCCTTGTAGTCACATATTATCCTGAATAAATTGTTATTAGTACCTTTCAACTCTTAAAAGTGATTAGCTTAAACAATAAATTGTGTGGTTGTGGACATATCATGCAGTCAAATTGTTTAGACACCTGGTGTATTATCAAAATAGCCTGAGAGACATTTTTAAAGTATATACTGATGGCCAATACTGTATTCCCAATACTGTGGGAGGCTGAGAGGAGAGGATTACTTGAGCCCAGGAGTTGAAGAGCAGCTTGGGCAATGTAAGGAGACCTCATCTCTACAAAAAAGTTTAAAAATTAGTCGAGTGGAGTGACACATGCCTGTATTCCCAGTTACTTGGGAGGCTATGATGGGAGGATTGCTTGAGCCTGAGACATCAAGGCTACAGCTAGCTGTGATTGAGCTACTGCACTCCAGCCTGGGCAACAGAGCAAAAATCTGTGTTTAAAAAAATAAATAAACAAAACCATATACTCTTTAGCCCTATCATGTACATCAAAATCAGTACGGGACTCAGAAGTCTATTTTATGAAGGTTCCCAAACAGTTCAAGTAATCAGCCAGTTTTTAAAATGCCCTTGTCTACTTTTGCCCCCTCGTCCACTCTTCTCTAGCAAGGGACAAACTTCCTCCAGAGAAGGCTGAGGGATACCAGAGTGTGTTGGTTTTTCCTCAATTAGAGATTTTTTAGAAAAAGACTGATATTATTTCCTAAGAATGCAGATGAGGTGTCTTGCCAGCTTCTTCTGATGGATTTCCCAGGATAATTTCAGCATCCTAATAATGAGAAAAGGTAATATTTATGGAGAACTTACTGTATCCCAGGTGCAATACTGAGTGCTTGATTTGTGTTGTTTCATGCAATCCACTTAAAAACTCTTAAAGTCTCACCAAAGATGTATGGATGGGAAATAAGTATGTTTAAAAAAAATGCTTACCATCATATGTCATTAGGGAATTGCAAATTAAAACAATGAGATACCACTACCTACCTATTAGAGTAACTAAAATCTAAAGCACTGACACCACCAAATGCTGGTCAGGATATAGAGGCAGAACCTCTCATTCATTGCTAGTGGAAAATGCAAAATGTTACAGCCACATTGGATAACAGTTTGGCAGTTTCTTACAAAGCTAAACATATTCATACTCTATGATCAAGCAATTGCACTCCTTGGAATTTAACCAAATGAATGAAAAACTATATCCACAAAAAAACCTGCAGCATTATCCTTAATCGCCAAAAGGTGGAAGCAATCAAGATGTTCTTCAGTGAATGAATAAACAAACTGTGGAAGATTCAAGCAATGGAATATTATTCAGCAGTAAAAAGAAATGAGCTATCAAGCCATAAAAAGGCATGAAGGAATCTTAAATGCATATTGCTAAATGACAGAAAGCAATCTGAAAAGACTACATATTGTACGATTCCAACCATATGACATCCTGTAAGAGACAAAACTGTGGAGACAGCAAAAAGATCAGTGGTTTCCAGGGGCTAGGGTGGGGAGGGATGAATAGGCAGAGCACAGAGGATTCTGAGGGCAGAGAAACAATGCTGCATGATACTGTAATGACAAGTACATGTCATCACACAATTTCTGAAAACCCAGAGGATGTACAATCCAGAGAGTAAACCCTAATGTAAACTATAGATATCAATAAAATGTATCAATATTGACTCATTAATTGTAACAAATATACCATAGTAATGCAAATGTTTCATAGTACCAGGAAATTTAAAATGGTTCAAAAAATAAAATCTATTAATTTCAAAAAAAATCCCATGAGGTAAAGACTACCTACTGCCATACCCAATTTATAGATAAGAAAAGGTATAGAAAAAAATGTCCCTTACTCAAGATCACATTATCAGCAAATTGAAATTTGAATCCATGCAGCCTAACCCCAGAGCCCACAATTTTTACCTCTACATCTCAATTTTCTAACTTGTGCATCTATTGAAAGCCGATACAAAACCTAAATCCTTTTTTATTTTTTTGAACTACAGAAGTGTCTATTAAAATGAACCAATTTCTCTCCAGTGCCCAATTTACTGCCTCCTTATAAATAAGTGCCCTCAGGATCACCAAGAAAATAACCAAATATTAACTCCAATATCTGGGGCATCTTTGCGCCTGTGATAGTAATTCACTTTACTAATCTAGCCATATCTCTAGCAGTCTCAGTTATTTTAATGAAGAATTGCTTCCCTAGTGCCAATGTCATCTTTTTAAAACAACCACACAGGAAGGCACCTGTTAGAGAGAGTTGGTTACTGTAGAATTTCAGATGCCCAGTATATTTGCTTGATTTTTTTTTTAACCCCTAGAAAGTCAACCAGATGCTGGGGGAAATTACTCATTAACTATTACTGTTTCTATCAACGATTGCTGCCTTAGGGTAGGAATCAGAGGAACAGAAGGGGCACTGCAGGTTTCAGAGTCCATGTCATCCAGCGACAGCAGCTGGTACTTGGTAACACTTGTGATATAAACACACCAGCCCTTCAAAGGGATTGCCTGTTGAGGAAGCAGCAGGGTTCATAAGGTACTCTGAGCAATGGCAACCTCACTGAACTTCCTAGGGTAAGGAATCTAAAGGTCAAATCTCTTTTGGATGTGTTGATATGATTGTTTAAAAAGCCAGCCTCACTATTTCAATCCTGTAATGTTAAGGGTCCATTTAAAGGGAAACAAAATGAGAAAATACTAAGATTAGCATCAAAAGGCTGAGGGTCCCCCAAGGCCTTGTCTGAGTTCCAAGGTATCTGTCATTCTTTCCCTCAGCAAAATGAGTACTGAATGCTTGCTGTGTGGCAAATATTGTCCTGGATGCTGCAGATATGGAGTGGTAAATAAATGGCCAAGGTGCACTCCATCAAACTATTACCCTGTTAGTTCCGTGAACAAACTATCAGCACATCTCTCAAAACCAAGAATTAGCTTGTTTACGTGAGGTTTCTAAATCTTCTTTGTTGCCAAATATCTCTGCCTCTTATCTAAAACATTATTATTGAGTCATCTGCAGAGATTGGGTAGGAGAAAGAGGTTGACAATGCATAGGCGGTAGGAATGCATGAAAAATATTTGTAAGGTAAGGTTTGAGGAGGGCTACATAATGAAAAGCCAGGTCATAATTCCATGCCCAGAGTTCACCTGCTTAAAATGCTAACAAGCCTTTAGGGAGGGAAAGAGTAATAACAGTCATGGCCAGGATCCATAAGGCCAAAACCCTGAGGCTGGATATACCAGTCCCAGGAACTTAGCTTCCTGGTATGAAATATACAACTTAGTTCAAATTCATTTATGAAATGAAACAACACTTTCACTTACTAATGATCACATGACCATACATATGAAAGGCTATATTAAAGCTTTCTCAATCATTTGTTGAGGGTTAAACACATAGAGAAAAACACAATTAAGGAATGTCTTCCTTTGTTTTGTTTTGAGACAGGGTCTTGCTATTGCCCAGGCTGGAATGCAGTGGTGCAATCACAGCTCACTGTAGCTTTAAACTCCTGAACCCAAGCAATCATCCCACTTCAACCTCCTAAATAGCTAGAACCACAGGTACATGCCACTACATCTGGATTTATTATTATTATTGTTGTTGATACTATTTGCAGAGACAGGGTCTCATCATGTTGTGTCCAAGCTGGTCTCAAATTCCTTGGCTCAAGTGATCTTCCTGCCTCAGCCTCCCAAAGTGCAAAGTGCTTTAATTACAAGTGTGAGCCACTGTGCCTGGCCTTACCTTAGTTGTATTTGCTTTGTTTTGTTTCTTTTTTAACTGAAGACATTGCCATTGCTCCTAGACAGTTAGGATAAATTAGATATAAATAGCTTCATTTGGGGGCCACTTTTTCCTGCTGTAATCACCTCACTTAACATTTCGCTTATATATGATTGGAAATGCTAAAATAAAATGTCAAGTATATTTTGGAAATTAGAATATAAAATAGGCAGCTGGTGACATTACGGTCTTAATGGCAGAATGAGCTCTCCTTTTCCTATCAATCCCTTCTAGTTTTGCCTCCTCATTCCTTCCTGAGTGGGGTAGAGGTGACTTAGGTGAAAAAAGAATTTAGATGGAAATACCTTCAGCATAGTGATCATATCAGTCAAAATAGACAAATACGCTGTGGTGATAAATGACCCCAAGAGCTTGGTAGCTCACAGCTACAAAGGTTTCCGCCCTGCTCACCGCTACATGTCCACTGGCACTCAGAAGAGGCTCTGCTCCATGTTGTCTTCACTCTAGCACCCAGTCCAGAGTGACATCTCAAAAGATGTCTTGTATCAGAGGAAACAAAGAGAGTAACTGAAGCCCAGACAGATTCCTAAAGCTTCTGCCAATGTGATACATTTTATTAATTAATTTTACCTTTTATTGGATGAAGCCACATGATCAATCAATGGTTCAGGGGAAGTATAATTCTTCCTAGGAGGAATGGAAGCAGGTATTGGTTTAAAAAAAAAAAAAAATACAGGCTGGGCACAGTGGCTCAAACCTGTAATCCCAGCACTTTGGGAGTCCAAGGCAGGTGATCATGAGGTCAGGAGTTCGTGACCCACCTGGCCAACATGGTGAAACCCCATCTCTATTAAGAATACAAAAAAATAGCTGGGCATAGTGACAGGCATTTGTAATTCCAGGTACTCGGGAGGCTGAGGCAGGAGAATTGCTTGAACCCAAAAGGTGGAGGTTGCAGTGAGCCGAGATCACGCCACTGCACTCTAGCCTCAGTGACAGAGCGAGAGTCTCTCTCAAAAAAAACCTGCTATCCACCACAATAGTGCATCAATATTTTCAATGAAATGCAGTTTACTTAAGCAAAATAAAGCACTGCTCTCTTCTAGAAGGTTAATTCTGATGAACAGAAAGGAGCTATGGTAATGAGCAATACAGGAGAATTGGGACATTTCGTATATAACTGAGTCCTGGAGGAGAGCCAGGGCTAGAAGAAATATCAGAGGACACTGGGGAGGAAAAGAGAGATCAATACTTGGGAAAGAAAAGATATAAAGAGCTCCAACTCTGAAAGACTGCCAATTTTGCCTCTAATAGGCACGTTTTCTTCTTCTGTCATAATCGAATTTTAGCAGAGCATATAGTGTCCCATAATAAAGGTAATTCCCAGCCACCTTTCAGCTGATGTGGGCATGTGACTTCATTCCAGCCAAGGAGATAGAAGTAGAGGTGAAATATGGCAGCTTCCAGGATACTCCTTTAAGAGAAAGTAGGCAGGTGTCATTTGCCCTTTTCTTTATCCCATCATTTGTCCTGCTGCCTTTCAGCAATGCTGCCACCTTGGATTTCATGCATGACTACCACACCCTGGAATAGTGGGGCTGAGAGTTAGAAGCAGCCTGGGCAGACAGCAGATTCTTACTGTGTTCTATAAGCCTCTATACTATTAGGTTGGTGCAGAAGTAATTGTGGTTTTTATCGTTACTTTTACTTGCTGAGAGTTGTACAGCTAGTTAACTGGCAGAGGTATAACTTTTAATTGCAAAAACCACAATAACTTTTGCACCAAACTAATATTTTTGTTGTTGCATTATCAATTTAATTTTTAAATATTTACATAAAGAAAAGAAAAGGAGATTTAAAAAGCAAAGTCAAGGAAGCATCCATAAAGGACATGGGATTTGAACTGGGTCTTAAAGAATCCATAAAATTTGGAGAAGCAGAGTTAAAGAGGAGGGCAAACTGGCCTTTGTAAAGTATCTCTTAATAATAACTTGCAATTTCTGAGCACTTTCCCTATACCATGCACTTGTGCTAAGTACATTATTTTATTCAACTTTCACACCAGTCCAGAAATCCCAGCATTATCATCACCATTTTCAGATGAAAAAACAGAAATTTTAAAAATATGTTTAAAACCTCTTGCAAAGTTGTATAGCTAGTGACTGGAAGAGCTATAAGTTTAAGCCAGGTTTGTCTACTACAGAAGATCTTCTCTTTAAGGTTTAAAACAAAAAAAAAAACCTGGAAGAAATGTACCTGATATTTTTTGAGAGGTGGGTGATATGCTGGAACAAAGTTCACTTAGTGAAACACTAAAACCCTTCCATCAACTGGTGAATGCTCTCTGAATTAAAACTAAATTTAGTATTAGCTTTAAAAGAACACAGTTACAAGGATACAGCATTTGTAACCAAAATAAAAATTACATAAAATACTTTCTAAAGTCAAGTAAAACGTGTTTAGATTATGTGCATTTAAAAATTATTTATGCTACTATTCCTCTTCATCTATCTAGAAAATTAAGTTACCTGTATTCTACATAAAGCATGCCTTTAGATGAAGGAGAGTCTTATAATGCTTACATTTCAAAGATATATTTCATATTATACTCATTTAACCATGTCAATTATCTTACTTAACTTTGAAATAGCACCTGTATTGACAATAGATTTTGCAAACCCGTTATTCCAGTGCATATTCAGTTAGCAACACAACATAAACAGAAAAATATTTGGGAAAACAATCTGGTTCTGTCTAATGGAATGTTTGGCTGTAGTTACTAACTTTTGTTTTCAATATTCTCATCAGTGGTAAAATGATGACTGAATTTATAGTTTTCAGAATTTCATTTGAATAAGGAAATATAATTCTGTACAATGTCCCAAATATAATATATATTCTATGCTTCTTTAGAGAACTACAATTACAGAATCTCTGCCTATAAGTAAACCTGCAATTGTCTAGCATTGAGATGCTTCAGCGAATAAAACAGCTGATTGAAAATAGAAAATTTCTGCATTTTCCCACGTTAAAACCAGACATTTTTAATAATTTCACAAAAAGAAAACTGTAAAGAACATTTGTGGTTTATCAGGATATGAGCTTAATATCTACAGCAATTTTTTAAACTGAAATAAATTATTTAAAATGATCTATAGTTGACAAAGGTTGTAACACAATGATATCTAATGCCAAGTTCTATGGCGGGAAAAGTGGCACAAATTGAAAATGCATTGATTTCTTATTAAATTTTACATAGGAAGCATTTACATAGCACTTTAATGTCTGTTTCTTGTCTAAGATGAGACATTTTCATAAATGGGAATAGCTCTTTCATTAGGTTTGAATTGTGTTAATACTTGGGGTTCATATTTTTCTCTATACAAATCTATGAAAGTACAAGCTTTCATTCAAACTTATTTGAACCAAGTCATTTGAAAATCATATTAGAAGACATGTAAGAAGGTCATGGCAACACTCTCTACTGTATTTCTTGATTCGAAACCAGCAAAGAGCCCTTTTCAGTATATATATTAAAATTCCCAATTATTCTAGAAAAATATACTTCTCCACCTTATATTACTCATCATTTTTTATTCTCCAACTTCCCCAAAAACCTCCACTGAATAAGCTAAAATTAAAAATCAAGATGAAAGACTCAGCATTTGGTTTCATGCAAGTACATACACATTTCTTCTTTCTTTGGGTGCTTCTCAGCGCACCCTGGTGTGCAGTAACAAATCTGGATGCTGCACAAATCCACTTCATGAAGTTGTCTATGGTTTTGAAAAGTATTTGAAACATTTTCATGTTATGTAAACCAATGACAAAATACGATCAAAGTTGCTTTTGGCACAATCAGAATATTTTACAAACATTTATTTACTTCCTCTTCACAAGTTATGGAGATGTAGCCATTCAGATCATTGCAAGTGAAAATTCCTTATCAAGCCAAAATGTTTTCCAGCAGCCTACAAAATATATTCATGTCATACTTCACAACAGGTAGAAGTTTTCTGCATATAAAATATGTTTGAGATAAAAGCCAAATTCCCTACAATCACCAAAATTTTGCATACTTCTCCAAACACAACCTGGATTGACTTCTTCCACTGTTTCATATTTTACTCTATTTGCCACTGACCCCCTCTGTAATTCTTAAAATCAACAGGAGGATGAACAGTGGAGAAATGTCCTCACTAAAGAGACCAATCCAAACTAATTGTAAAGACTAACAGTCATGATACAAAGCACCTGCAGCAGAGGCAAAGGACAGATCTGCTGTGGAGAAATAAGTTCAAGGTCACTGAGTATTAAATGCAAAACAGATAACAATGTGATAGGAGTGGAGAAAGTAAAATTCATAACAAAGTGGACAGAAATAGAGCCATTCTTCCATCTTCGTCTTTGAGGGCTTCTTGAGCAAAAATACAGGCAGATGGAAGCCTACCTCAATGGCACACTTCCAGTGACCACTCTCACAGTGCTGGTGGGAGTGTAAATTGGTACAATATTTGTGAAAAAATACTGTCATCAACAACTTTAGAAATGCTCAAAAACTTTTGTGAGGCACAATGGCTCACGCCTGTAATCCCAGCTCTTAGGGAGGCAGAGGCAGGAGGATAGCTTGAGCCCAGGAGTTCAAGACCTGCCTGGCCAATATAGTGAGACCCTGTTCTCCACAAAAAGGAAAAAAAAAAAAAAAAGACAAAAAAAGAGAAATGTTTAAAACTTTTATCCCTGTTGGATCAATTCCAAAAGTCCATCCAATTCTAGAAAATCTATCTTAAGGAAACACTTCCAAATAAGGGAAACAGCCTTATGTACAAGATGTTGTTTAGGGACTGATGATTTGCAACAAACAAATGGTAAGAATAACACACTAACAGACCCATTAAGTAATTATTTCCCAAAGGAATATAGCCATTTAAAGTGAAACCTTCTTGCCATGGGGAAATAAAAATGTTTATGACGAGTGAAAATGCAGTATGATCAAACTATGTCCAAAAAGCTAATGAAGCTAAAACTACACCTGAGCAAAAAGTGAAATGTGTGCACATTGGCTTTCCTTTCAGCGGAGAAGTAACATTTCTACTTTTCTGTATTTATTTGTCTTTAAAGAACATACATTACTTTTGCAGTGAAGAAAAATCTGACAAATGTTATTGTTACATAAATAAACCAGAAAACCCTCTATAAAAAGTTAAATGAGGACAAAACCCAAAGGAGGAAGTAGAGCGACAAACTGATTATTTTCTCTCTCCCACCAGCTAAATATAGCACTGAAATGTTGATCCGGCTGTTGGGTTTTCCTGCTTCTAATGAAGGGCCTGCGACCACTCTCTATGTAAGGATCTTTATTATTCAGTGCAGGCTAGCGTTCAAAGCTCACTTGGCAGAGTGGATTAAACAAGGAGGCTGCACACATTCCTTAGTTTATCAGCAAATCCACAATGACATGCATTTTCTCTTTTTCCTCTGCTCATGAATACTAAAACCTTCAGCTGTGCAAGTCTCTCTATTACATGTGTGCTGCGGGCTAAGAGGCCATCTTTATAACCCTCGCCTGATGGTGGGCAGGCAGCTCAGCTTCACAGCACTTTACTATTTACTAGTAAGGCTGGTGGGTCAGCCAAGAGCCAAGAGTTACATGAACAATTTCTTTGAATCATGATTAAGAAGGGGTGTGTGGATATGAATAGATGAAAGAAAAACTAAATTTTATCTCCTTCTAGTGAAAGAAGGCCAGCTTAGCCACAATTTAAACATCAAAGTCAGTGACTATTTTTAAAAGCTGAAAATTCCAAGCAGTGATGGGATTCACTAGGGCTTTTTTTTTTTTTACACAGAAAAGCTTAACTTTGGCAAATGGAAGCCATATCCCTCCTTATTTATTCTACCCATCCTCCTTTCCCTGTTGCTTTTGAAAAGCCCTATGAGGCCATATTATGCTGTCAACATATCGCCTCTGACAGACTATATCAAGCCATAATTAGTTTCCTTTGGTTTGGGGTCATTTCATTTGTTCAAAAACACTAATTTTAAAACCAGGGCAGAGATATCTGGTTGACTCTTTGTTTGTTGTTTGCTCTTGTACAGCTGATCTAGAAAGGCCTTATCTGTGTTATTAGAAAGCATTATTCTGTAATTAAGCCACTAGAATGCCAGAAGTTATAGCGCTTACTTGTCATTTGGGTATGACCTTTCTGAGCAAGCAGATAGTTGATACAAAGGAAAAACGAATGGGTATTTCCTATAGAGGAATGTTTTATACCTCTTCACTCAGTGCCTGACAATGTGGGTACTCAAAAAATATTTGATGAGCCCATGAAAAGTGTCCTGTATTGTCTTAAGATCATTTTATAAGCATCTTCCCATTAGATTCCCCTATCTAATACTGGAGCTTCAAACTCACTCTCTCTCTCTCTCTCTCTAGAAGACTTCAGTCTTCTAGGCTCTTGGAAGGCTTTAAGTATTTATTGAATAAACAAAGGACTAGATGCTAGTTTGAGGTTATTTGCTTTAAATCTCAACTGATAACACATTAAGTTTGTTTTCACATGGTTTTAGATACCAACGCCAAGATAAAATGTAGGTCAAACCTCATCTCTCCAACCATAACAGTGATCATCAATGTTTCATTGAACACTGTCTTTTTAAAACCTATGCCCATTTTATGCATTTGTCTAGGTTACTGAGCTGGGTTCGGAAGGGAATGGAAGGAGGTATAGATGAAATAAGAATGGCAGATGAGAATCACGAAGTCAAGAGATCGAGACCATCCTGGCCAACATAGTGAAATTCCGTTTTGACTAAAAATACAAAAATTAGCTTAGCATGGTAGCATGCATCTATAGTCCCAGCTTCTCGGGAGGCTGAGGCAGGAGAATCCCTTGAACCCAGGAGGCGCAGGTTGCAGTGAGCCAAGATTACGCCACTGCACTCCGGCCTGGCGACAGAGCAAGACTCACTCCGTCTCAAAAAAAAAAAAAAAAAATGGCATACGTTGACAGTTGTTCAGTTGTTGACTCTGGGTAGTAGGGATACGGATGTCCATTATGCTACATTGTCTGCGTGTATACATTTAAAATGTTCCATAATGCAAAGATCTTTTAAAAACCTGCATTGAAGTCCCTTTCCAAATCAAACTGGGAATAAGAAAAAGAAGATCTACAATTTTCATGTTAGCCTGTAGGCTATTTGATATATAATGTCTTTCTTTGTATTCACATTTTTAAAACTGCACTTTCTTCAGGAAATGTGCTCAAAAACACAGCCTCTAGGAGTTGGAATTCCCCTAGATAGATTTTAGTGGCTTTCCAGCCTTGAACAAGGTCTTAAAGCTCTCAAAGTATGAGGCCAACCACAGAACACCCTGTTGGATTGGATTGGTTGGATTGTAGAATCTCAGCCTTGGGAGGCAGTAAGGGGATGCCACTCCCAACCAGGGTGAAAGCAGGTAAAGGCACGTTGTGTACACCTGCACAACCTCCTCCTTGCTGCCTGGAAGGGGAAAATAGCCCTGATTACAGACCCAGCTGTGGCAAGCCGGTCCTCCTCCTCCTGACTCATCTCTCTAAAATATAGCCAATCTACAGCTCCAGGAATAGCTAAAAATCTTTTACAGATAATGACAGATTTTTGCATTAAAAAAACTTTTTGGAATTCTAAAATAATCCTGGAACAAATAGAATTCAGTGCTGGGTTTTTTACATTATTTTTTTGATGTCTACAATCTTTAAAATTCAAAAGACACATGATTTTACACAAGAAATTTTGTCTGTCTCTCAACGTAGTGATCATTCAACCTAGTCGATGCACTTTTTAATTTATTCTGAATATTTTGGACTGGGAGAAGTTCTAGCCTCATAGTTGCAGAAATATGTATCTCTGAAAGAGTCTGGAAGTATATATTACAGTTCTCATCTCCTTAAATATAATCAAGTGAATTTGACAGAGCTTAATGATTCTACTGTAACCTCCAATCCATTCACCAGCCACAACTTACCAGTCCATTAAGGCTCTAACTTGAGTAAAAACAGAAATATCATCTTAAGCCTCATTTAAGGCCTTGATCCCTTAGCCAGTTATTACAAAGCAGATGAGTGATATGAAATTTTCAAAAATAAACTATTTGAACTGGAGGTTTGTTAGACTGGTAACTAGCAACAGGGCAATGAGGTTGGCTATATTCACCACCCACCTTACATATTTGTCATAAACAATTGCAGAAAAACAATTTTAAAACGCAATAAGATATTAATTCAACACAAAGGCTTTTGTCACCAGCTCATATCCATTAGGATGACTACTACACACACAAAAATAAATAAACAAATAATAACAAGTGTTGGCAAGGTTGTGAAGAGATTGGAACTGCTCTGCACTATTGGTGGAAATGTAAATAGTGCAGCCACTATGAAAAACAGTACAGTGGTTCCTCAAAGTATTAAAAATATAATTACTACATGATCTGGCAATTCCACTTCTGTGTGCATACCAAAAAGAATTGTAAAGTCTGAAAAAGATATTTATATACCTACGTTCAGCGCAGCATTATACACAATAGCCAAAAGGTGAAAGCCTCCCAAGTGTCCCATAACAGATGATAGAAAAACAAAATGTGGTACATACACACAATAAAATGTTTTTCAACCTTAAAAGGAAGGAAATTCTAGATATTTCTTAAAAGAAGATATACAAACATCCTACAAAAATATGAAAAAATGCTCAGTATCACTAATCATCAGAGAAATGCCAATTAAAACCACAATGTAATACCACCTTACTGCTGCAAGAATGGCCACAACCAAAAAAATAATAGATGTTGGCGTGGATGCAGTAAAAAGGAAACACTTTTAGACTGTGGTTGGAATGCAAATTAGTACAACCACTATGGAAAACAGTATGGAGATTCCTTGAGGAACTAAAAGTAGAACTACCATTCAATCCAGCAATCCCGCTACTGGGTGTCTACCTGAAGGAAAAAAAGTCATTATATAAAAAAGACACATTCATACACGTTTACAGCAGCACAATTCACAATGCAAAGATATGTAACCAACCTAAGAACCCATTAACCAGTGAGCAGATAAGGAAACTGTGGTATATGTACAATACCATTGAACACTAGTCAGCCATAAAAAGGAATGAAATAATGTTTTTTACGGCACCTTGAATGGAGCAAGAGGCCATTATTCTAAGAGAAATAACCCAGGAATTGAAAACCAAGCATTGTGTATTCTCACTTATAAGTAGGATCTAAGCTATGAAGACATAAAGGCATAAGAATGATATAATGGGCGCTGGGGACTTGCAGAGAGCTGTTGGAGGGGAGTAAGTGATAAAAGAGTGCATGTTGGGTACAGTGTACACTGCTCGGGTGTTAGGTGCACCAGAATCTCAGAAATCACCACTAAAAAACGTATTCATATACCCAAAAAGCACCTGGACTCAAAAACTATTGAAATAAAATAATAACAATACTCATTATATTAAAAAGGAAGAAAATTCCAACACATGCACAGCATGGATGAATCCTGAGGACATTATGCTAAGTGAAGTCAGCCAGTCAGAGAAAGACAAATGCATGATTCCACTTAGACAAGAAGCTTAGAGTAGGCAGATTCAGAGAGACAGAAAGTAGAGTCGTGGCTGTTAGGGATGGAGAGAGCGGAGAATAGGGAGTTGTTATTTATTGGTTATATAGTTTTCATTTTGCAAGATGAATGGAGTTTTAGAAACTTTTGCACAATCGTGAATTACTTAACGCTATTGATCTGTTCACTTAAAATGGCTAATTTGGTACATTTTTATGTTATGTGTACTTTACCAATTCTTAAGAAGTCAAGGAGGAAAAGAAAAAAGGCTTTTGTCTATCTTTTGGATCAAAAACTTTAACTCCTATTCTCCAGTCTTTTGAAACCATTTCTGACAATAGATGCCCAGGTAGCCATACTTTCAACGCAACACTCAGATGAACTGCTCCAGGAATACACTGTAAGCCAGTTGGGAGCACCAGCACCTGGCTGCAGACAGCAGAGACGAATCTGTGGCTGGTGCCGTTGGGGAGGCACCACTTTGAGGGAGAGAGAAATTGAATTTGGCTGTGTCCAATATCACAAAAGGAATTCAATTTTAAAAGTCCAAATCACAGCTTTCAACTAACTTGACAAGCGACATACACTGTGGCAAGATCCATCTTATCAGATGTACCATTCAGGGCAGAAAAATGTGATGGGACAGACACAATTTTAGGTTAAATAAATGCATCAAGAGCGGTACTCAGACCACTGCTCCCTGCTGCCCACACATCCTTCGGGCTCCTAACCCACCCACAGATGTACTGAATAGCAACTAAACGCAACTACGGGATACAACTGGAGAAGTCTGGAGCCAAAAGAGCTTTCTGAGATATCCATTTCAAGAATGAAAAAGAGATTTTGACTTACGTGGCCACCCCAATCATTTGGTAATACCTGCCTCAAATGTGATGCTGAAGAACGATTCCAAATCTACATCTGGGCACAGTGGGAAATCATGCCTTGATGGGTTGGTTATGTCTGTCCAAGATTATTCAGCAACTGAAATGGAGCTGGAAATAAAATTACTAGATGGGTCTGATCTGTTGAAGAGCAGAGTGAATTCCCAAGTATGAAAAAGTAAGTCGGTAAGCTATAAAATAGAATCTGTTTTACATAGCCTTGCCAAACTTCAGCCCACAGAATAGGAAATTACCTGGGACAAAAGGTAATTCTAGCTGTGTTGAAGAAGATATCCAAAACTCACTTCCTTTTTCTGGGGTTGGAGGAAAAGGAAGTGAGTTTTGGATATCTTCTTCAACACAGCTAAAATCTTCCTAAGTGAGGTAGGCCTCCAGATATGAGTGAGCTCATCAGAAAGGAGGCAGTAGAGAATCATGGAGGCATGAGGCCACCATGTCATGCCTCTTTGAGGAAAACAAATAAAAAGGCAAACAAGAACAAAACACCCATAACAATACATGCTTTTTAAGAACCAGAAGGGAACTTAGAAACTTCTAGTCTAACTTTTTTGTGTGACTTTAATAGAAATTGTTTCTTATCTCTGTTCTTATATTTATAAATCGCTGTTGTTTTAGAGTTTGTGTCTAATAGCCCTGACATCTGGATCACAGATGGATTTGTTTCTGTTTTTCCTTTGGTTTTGAATCACGTGGTTCTGTCTTGCAGTATCCCAGTTAGCTCCTAATTACCATATTTGTATATGAAAAATTACAGAGGATATGCTAGCCTACTCCAGAGAGTAATTTTCTTCACAAAGGCAGTTAGACCAAAGACAGATCCAATTAGGAGCTGAGATGCTTTGAGACTGGGTTTCAGCCTTTGAGAGGGCTGGTCTATTTCTGGTTTACTCTTTTTCCTAGGGTCCAGTCTTTCAAAAGTCTCAACTCAGGTGTTCACTATGACTCTTCCTCCTTGGTGGGTTCTGAGCTCCAGTTTTCACTGACGTATTTTTGGAGGTGGTTGTTTATTTGTTGGGTTTTGTCTCCCTAGCTTTATGAGAAAGCTGAAAACACTCAGCCACCACTTCTTTCCCAGCCTGTCATTCCTGCTTACAAATCAGCAGCAAATGTACAGGGGAAAGTAGCAGAGAATTTCAGAATCACCTCAGTGAGTTTCCCCTCTCTCCGTCTTGACTCTTCAAATCCTGGCTGCCTTGTTTTCTGATGACTTCAAATAGTTATCATACATTTATTTCTGTTCTTGGTGATAACAAGATCTAATATAGGCTTTCTTTTCTGTTTTGTTTTGTTTGAGATGGAGTCTCACTCTGTCACCCAGGCTGGAGTGCAGTGGCACGATCTCGGCTCACTGCAACCTCCACCTCCTGAGTTCAAGCAATTCTCCTGCCTCAGCCTCCCGAGTAGCTGGGATTACAGACGTGTGCCACGTCACCCAGTTAATTTTTGTGTTTTTAGTAGAGATAGGGTTTCACCATGTTGGCCAGGCTGGTCTCAAACTCCTCACCTAAGGTGATCCATCCAACTCGGCCTCCCAAAGTGCTGGGATTACAGGCATGAGCCACCGTGCCCAGCCTGATATAGGCTTTCCATGATAGCCAGGAGAAGAAGTATATTTTCATTTTAATAGATTAGTTTTTCTAATACTGGATAGTTTCAGAAATTATAATAAAATTGAAAAATACAGAAAGAAAACATTCACCCATAAGTGTATCATCTTGACATTCTCAGTTTAATATTTTGATATTTTCTGAAATTATTTCCTCCTTATACATTTGTGTTGGCCCTTTTACTTCATCATAATAATAGTGTGACTATAACCTTATATCCTAGCAACAACTCTAAGGAAAAATATATAATTGTTAAAGTATAAATCTCGTTAGAACTATTTAGCAAACAATGTGAGGATTCAAATGGTCAGATGTGGTCTATGATACCAAAGAGCTTATGTTCCAATTAAGAAGACACACACACAAAAAAAATACCACTTCAAAGGTTTTCAACTCAATAATGAGGCAGAGTCTATTATCTAACTGCTTGATTTAGCAACAAATTATGAAATTACTTTCAACTTTTTCATGGACAAATAGCCAAACATAACTTTAAGCCTAAATTAACACCACAGATCAAACAAATAAACAAACAAAAAACCATGGATTTTCTAGGGTGCTTGCTTAAGCTTCTTTTCCTTTAAAAGAGATCTATAAAAAAAAAAATTCCCTCTGCCTTTCATTTATTGTTTTATCCCGATAGCAAATACCCCACAAGTGTCTGTGAGCCAGTCAGCTTTTAGCTGACCTATATATCTAGTTAATTTAAGATCAAGCCACCAACGTACTAAGCTGACCACAACCCCGACTCCTGACAAGCTGTTATCCTGTGAAGTCCATGTTCTAAGGATAGAATTTCACAGTAGGGATTTTCTACATCTATGTTGTAGAGAAATTATTTGTGGTATAATAGATTTTTTGCTAGGCCAACTGAGTCAGCACTTTGTAGTGTTAACGTTTAATCCCTCTTTCCTCTTAGGTTTTTGATTCACACTTGTCCTGGAATCAAGGCAGGCCAGCATGATACCTTGGAAGTCATTCTTTAGGCCAGAGAGGACCAGGGAAGGCTCATGACATTTCTAATTCTTTTGCTGCCAGACCTGATGAGCAGCTGCTTTCAGAGGGTTCTCCACCTCCAGAGGGCTTAAACTGCATAGCCAACAAATCTGTGAAGCATATCATGTATACTGTAAACTGGCTAGTATGCATGAATCTAAAGATTTCTCAAAAATGGAGTGTAAGGTTCTGCACATGTATCCTAGAACTTAAGTAAAATAAAATAAAAAATAGAGTGTAAAATTATGAAAATATTTGAAGCCAATTCATCCTTCTAAATAAAGTGACAGCAACTTCTATTTGCATATCCAAGCTGAAATTTCTTTATTAATAAAGTCTGGTGTGTTATGAAGTTTATGTTTCAAA
Organism: Sapajus apella; assembly: GCF_009761245.1. Taxonomy (NCBI): domain Eukaryota; kingdom Metazoa; phylum Chordata; class Mammalia; order Primates; family Cebidae; genus Sapajus; species Sapajus apella. The sequence goes on from NW_022436958.1 coordinate 15,033,622, forward strand.
GAAAATGATAATACTTTGAGTTTTATAATATCTATTATAGCCACCATAAACAAATAAACAAGCCCATCAAGACAAGTAAATAATGTAACATAAATAAAAGCTGAGAGGTATTTCATGTAAGTCACAGAGGACTTTGCAAGGGATGTAACACTTTTTTACTCTTATTTTGTATAATTTCTGGATTTCTTCAAAATGTATATAAACTAGCCCTTTGACACATACATATTCCCAGACATGCATAAATTCCCAACTTTTAATTGAGAATCTTTTTTGATACCTCCCGGCTCTCTTCCAAAGTATGTTTTCCTAATAATCCAACTTTCTTGGACAGATCTTCACATCACTAACATTTTACCCTCTCACTCAAAGGCTGTTTACACACACACACACACACACACACACACCACACACACACACACCCCGCTAATATGATATAAAAATTAGCAGAGGACAAGAAAACTTTAAAAGCGTATTGATGTAAAGGTGATAGACAGCTGTCTAGGCTCACCAGGAAGCAAATGTTCAGCTGCCACATACTACCCTGTATCCAACCTCCAATCACAATTCACACCTTTTCAAAATTGCGATAACATATATATCATGGACAGTGAGATCCAAGAGAAAGCACTACAAACTGCAAATGGCAAAGCCTTGAAGGATAAAGATCAATTGTTATTGACTATCTGATGCTGATACAAAGCTCACAGTACAGTATATAAACATTCTTTAAAAGGCTTTAAAAAGACAGCAAAGGGGCACTGGTGGCTTAAAATAGATTCACCATTCAGAAAAGGAGAACATTGTAGAATTATCAAATGGTTCACTTTTTAAAATGGCTAGTACAAGTACAGAAGATCAACTAAACAAGCCTTAGAGATTCTCAATCAAATCTCCTCTTCCTTGTGCTGATTGTGTCTTTGAGGGATCACCGAAGGTAGGTTTTCCGCTTAATATTAGTATCATTCTAACATGTTAGAACAAGCATCCCTTTGATTCTATCCATATTTACGGCAGACTTGTTTCCGTAAGTACTTTCGTAAATAATTATATCTTAAGTTCTTCTAAGAACTTTCTGCTGCTATGGCGCCCAAAGAAAAATATTTCAATTTTTTTAAATGTCATAAACCCAAACAGAAAAGCACAGAAATGTGACAACAAGGATCATTTATTATACCAATTAATAAGCTTCAGTTTCCACAGTTGAAATCAAAGTCAAAGCCAGAAAAAAGCATAAGCAATAACCAAGGAAAGTGGCTTTCATTTATTAATAACCTTCCTATTCCTTTAAGATTTCCAAAGGATCACTAGAATAATTCAAATAAACCACAGAAAGAAATGGGTGGCAAATGACAGTGAGAGGATTATAGCATGGTAGTTGCTAGAGCCTAGAAAATAATGAAATTTTAGTTCCATAGATTGCAACAATACAGGAACTGCTAAAAGGTAGCCTTAGACAGCCTTTTCTCACTCTCAAAGACTCAACTAAATGCCTGAATCTGACAAATTCGTTTTAAATCTAGAATGTCTTAAATCATTAAAAATCTAAAGACATGTAAAGGGAAGTAGTCTTCTAGCATAGACTGACAAAAAACGTGCACTTGAAATGCAAGGGAAGACAAGCTTTCCTTCACCCGGTGTTTGCAGGACTAGAATACTTTGAGGAAGTATCCAGGTGTGCCCAAGCTTTAAGAGTGCAAAAGTCTTTTGTATTCACACTGCTGTTCTTTGCATTTAACATCTGTCAAGTATCAAGGAATGAAGGACAAAAGGAAAAGGAGGAGATAAAGAAACGCATCCCAACAATTTGTTTAGGCTTCACCTCTGTCCGGCGTTGATTAGAAAATGCATGGTACCACTGTCTTAGTCTCTGAGTGGTTGACAATGGAGTAAATAAAGCGGTGAAGAGAATCTGAACATGTGCTCGAGGAGGAGGATTTTTTTAGACCTGGGAACATTTGTATGGTGATTGCTTAATTCTTATAAAGCAAGGAGTCTAATAACAAATTCCTGGTGTTTACGTCACAATATGTAGCATCCCAGGAAGCCTGTCGTGGAGCAAGTCAGTTCAGCTCTCTGGGCCTCAGCTTTGTATATACATAATGAAGACAGATCATAAACCCCATCTTCAGTCTTAGCTCGAAAAGCCCTTCAACCTGTAAACAGGAAAGACCCTTTTATATGTGTGCTCAAGGCTAGCTATTACCATTGTCATTTTTTTCTAAGTCAAAACCATCCCTCAGATTCACGTCCCCAGCAGCCTAACAAAAGCAACATATGTAATTCATTTATGATTCTCATGAGTGAAGTATACTAGGTGGGAAATTACACACTAGGATTACATGGGCAATTAACCAGCTTTGTCAATTGAAGTAGTGACAGCTGTTAATCATATCTTTTAATTCTTCTCTATTTTTAATGTTATTATTACCCTTATAACAATTTTCTGATCACTTTTTTTTCTCCCAGTCTTTTTTTTTTCCTTCAGAAAATCCTAACTGAACTCTTCCTGACCTTCTCTTATGCTTGATAATTTTCCCCCTGGAAACTCTTGCTTCATTTCATTTCAGCGTTCTAGTTTCCTGATTCTTCTAGCTCCCTCTGCTGATTGTAGCCAATTTGCTTTCAGGGTCTAGACAGTATATCAAATGAAGGTACTAACTCACACTCCTGCTCTGTAACCTCCGCTGACGGGAGAAAAGAATGTGTTATTTGATTGAACTTGGAGGCACCTTTCAGACTATATAGTTCAGGCTTTTAGAAATAAGAAAACTAAGTTTCCTCAAATATGCCACTGAAAACAACGCAGCTATATGATTTTTAACATCCTTCAGTAGTTAACCATCGCCACACATCTGGAGGACCCTAAGAGTTCTCACACTGATTTTAAGTCCATATCTCCAAACAAACCACATTTTTATTATCATCACTACCCCCTAAAAATTCTGGATGAGAGAAGTTGGCTCAACAGCAGCTCTAGTCATCAGGGTTTTTGGTGGAAAACAACAGACTCTCCTCTGGCTAATTTAAGCAGTAAGGAGATTTTTTAGGGGATATTAGGTAACTTAGAATCATAGGGAGGCTAGAAGTTCTGCTTCCAGGAAAATGCCCCAAATGATGCCACAGAACTAGACTAATGAGGATACTGATGCTAGCAGTGCTGCTATCTTCAAGAATTAAATTCCAGGGCTTGACTTCACTGTACCTGCTGCCACCTCCAGTATCTTCATGAATTAAATTCAGGACTTGACTTCACTGTACCTGCTGCCACCTCCAGTATAAATGCTACTCTTCTTTCTACCTCTGCTGCACCTGAAAGTCAGCTGCCTCCATGGCAATGTGTTGGGGCTCAGAAACCAATACCCCAAAATATGGCAGTCTGACATGCTGAGCTGAGGATGAAGCGTCAAGATCTCTCTGACCTCTCTCTGCCTCACTCCTGTCTCTCAGTCCTCCGTCTCCCTCAAAGCACAGGATAAAGTTGTTCTCTGAAGTTCCCTTATCTGTCTGAAGTCCGCACCCACCAAAGAAGAAACAATTATCTCTAGTCCCATCCCAGAGCATTCATTAACTGAACTTACATCACAGGAAGAAAGCCTGAAGCCTGTCCACACACCTGGACACATTTTTGTCACAAATCACCTTCTGTTCTACGGGCCCAAGAGACTTTGTCCCAGGCCATTGTATGTGTTTCAAGCTCATTGAATTCCCCCAAAAAATCATCTATCCCCCTAAAATCATCCATATGTCCCCATCTCCCTTTCCTTTAAAAAAAAGGGTATATCCCTTTTGCACCCCATTGTGTGGTTGGGTAATCACTCTGCTATTTTCCCTGTGCATGTTAATAAATTTGTATGCCTTTTCTGCTATTAATCTGTCCTTTTTTTTTTCTTTTTTTGGTGATTTTCAGAGACTCTTTAGAGGGCAAAGGGGAAGTTTTCCCTTGGCCCCTATACACGCAAATCAGAGAAGTGGGCATAACCCTGTTTCTTCATGCCCTTTCAAACCAAAGCCTCACGTAAGCATGCCTTATTGAAAACCCAGCATGCCACACTTATGTCCTAACCACAAGGGACACTGAGACTCACATGGGAATTGCCTCAGATACACGAAGTCTATTCAAAAATGGATGGGCATCCAAAGAGCTCCCAAGTGTGGACCTCAGGTACTGAATGAAAAGCAGAATCTGAATCCCTTCCTGCTCTATTCCCCTGGTCTTGCCCATTTTATTAAAGCACAATTACATTCACAGATGATTCGAGTTCCGCAGTCAACAGATAGCAAGAAACAATTTTTTTATCCATACACACAGAGCAATACTGGGTATGTAGCAAGTGTTCAGCCAGACTTACCCAAAAATGGAATGCTTATACAGTGCTTATGTTTAATCCAACAAACAAATATCAAGCATCTGCTCTATCCAAGGCTTGTTTTGGATGCTGAAGGATGATACATTGATGAATTAAATACGGTCCAGTCCTCAAGGAATTTACAGCTTGGGAATAGGAAAAATAGGTGGGGACTAAATTTAATATTTAATTTTGACAAATACTATGCAATGACAGAAATATGTAAAATGTGCCAGGAAAACATAAGAGGAACAAGAAATTAATCCTCTCTTGAGTTAGAAAGCTGGGGAAGAAGCTTAGCAGTGTTCAACCCAGAATGCAAAAGGGTTTTATAGAGGAGGAGAAATTGCATTTCAAGCAGAGAAGCTAGTGAGACCTAAAGCTTATAAGCACTTGGCTATGCCAGGCATTCTCTCAAACATTTCACATGTAGTAAGTCATTGAACTCAGTCACCAAACCCATGGGTGGCTACCATGGTTTAATGTTTCTGTTTCACATAAGATTTGAACATGGGTGTCCTGATTCCAGCATCTAGGCTCCACACGGTGGCCCCCAACACTCACGTTGCTATCCTGCAATAGCACAGGCGCAGGCTCAGAGGTTTGAAGGGCAGAGTGCATTCAGCGAAGAGTAAAAAGTTGAGTAGCTTTAAGGATGGTTCCCGTATATAACGGTTTGGAGGTAAAGACAAGCCTGAAAGATGTAATCATCATTAACCACCTTAAGCATCACTTTTAATCAACAAGTATTTAAGACCAACGTGACTCATATTTGCCACAAGAATAGTGGAGGGAGGGAAGGCGACCTTTGGTTTCTTTTTTCAAAATTGGCAATAGAAAAATTAAACGTTGTGCTAAGAGACACTGAATCTTTCTCTGTGCCGAAGGGCTTCCCCGATTAACTCTGGGCCTGCCTGAGTACACCCAGCATGGGGCCACCCAGGTGGCTTGGGTAGGTGCCTCTGTTCTTCATCCCTTACACCACATCCCTGGGACCACAATTGCTTCAGAGAGAGCACAGCAAATATGCTATTGAAGGCAAGTTCAGAATTCTTGTCACTTGAGGCACATAAAGTGAAAGCAAGCTACTTTTTTGAAAATCTCCTCCAAGGAACCATTCCCCACTAGGAAAGAAGGATCAGCTGGTTTACTTATATGACTTGGCCATCCCTGACGTCTGCGATCCTGTGATATGATTCCAATTTGCCTTCATGGAGGGCCGTCTGCTGAATTAATTGTATGTGCTCCTTTGTGCTCGCCTCTAATGTTTATTTCATTACAATATTTACAAAGGGACTTGAGAAATAAGTCACTATGCAAATGGAAGTATGAATACAAGATTCAGAGGGATATTAAAATTCATTAACCTTATTTACATTTAAACTATTATCATGTATATTTGAGTGTGGTGCACCTGCCAGAATGGATGTGGGGCCACATCAGCAATCCATTGAATAATCTATTCACTGTCTTTATTTCCTTGTCAAGTAAAGTAAAAACTTCCTCATCTTGGACACATTTAAAATCACAACCAAGCTGATTTATTCATTAGCGGTTCTTATTTCTACAGAAGTCTAATACAAATTTCAAGTTATCCTTTGGCATTTAGAGGATCTACTCCCCTAAAGAATTTTTCCGTCTTTGTGAATTTTGAAGTACAGTATTTCTCTTATCACCCACTTAGAAATGAAGTAGACCAAGCTCATCATTTTGGAGGCTGGCCAACAAAGGCTATGCCTGACCCCCTTCCCCCACTTCAGAAACCTCAGTTCTATAAGAAAAGAAAAATTAAAAAAGAAAAACAGTCAAACTGGGGGCTTTCTACTGTTTTTCAGTTCTTTATTCAGCATGCTCTTGATTCAGTTAACATATGGGATCAAGTGGCAGGTCAAAACAGTGAGAAATACCTCCATGATGAGATTTGATGCCCTCTGTCGCTATGAGAACTGAATCTCCCTTAGCCCACTTGGCTTTAGGTTATGCAGCCAAAAAGAAAGAAAAATGTGTGGTCTATAACTGCTGTCTGACAGGGTAGATGCAATTAAAGGGCAAGCTTTTGTTCAACAAAAATTGTTCAAAACAACTTGAACGCAAGTTGGCAAGTAGACACTGATGAGAGATCAACACAATAGAAAGATGATTTTCTAAAGGTCCAAAAGAGCTCACGATAACGGGAGAAGCCCAGTGGTTTATGTTGCAAGGTTCAGAAGAATAAGACCCAAGGATAGCGCAGTTGAAAAAAGAGAACAGGGATTTCTCATAGACCGTTGTTACCTTGTTTCCTCCGGGTGTGTGATATAAACACCTCCTCACCACTCCTCCGCCTATCTTCATAAAGTCTGTATGTCCATAAAGACTTTCTGGGTGAGTGGATTCTTTGGAGGGGTGTAGAGACTTCCACCAAAGTCAATGTGCTGCCAGTGAGTCACCCACAAGGACCTGGAGCAGAGGACTTAGTGAGAACAACAGACCCAGATAATGTGTGGAAATCTAGGAGATGCCTGGAACTTCGTCAAGCCATGGAAATGGTGGGTTTGAGCAGTTCTTAAGCTGCAACCTGCATCGGAATCACCTGAAGCGTTTGTTAAAACAGATCCCTGGGCCCCAGCCCCGGGGTTCTACCTTCAGTAGGTCTGGAGTAGGCCGGGGCAGCTGTAGTTTTAGCAAGTTCCCAGGTGATGCTGATACTGCTAGAATGGGGGAAACACCTTGAGAATGTTCCTATCCAGCTCGGGAGATCTGGGGGCCTCAGCTGACATGACTTGAGTGATTATCTCCTAAAAGCCCTGCTAACCAGAAGGCAGTGATTCTCCAGTCTGGATGCATGTTTGAATCACCTGGGAGTTTTTACAAACTATGGATGCCTGGGCCCACCCCTGCAGTTAAATAAGAGCTGTTAGAAGTGAGAGATTAGGCCTTGGTATTTATAAAAGCTCTCCAGACAGTTGGCTGTATCAGCAGGATCAGGAGGCACTGATGTAAAGAAACAACCAAAGAGAAATTCCTGACAAGCAGAAGCTGTGACACATAGAATTCAGATGTGAACAATGGACAACACCAGACAATGGGGAGAGAGCAGAATTTAAGGAATCGCACCATAGCTGCCTACTGAGAGGACAAAGGGCAGCAGGCAGTCAAGAGTGGAATAGTTCTGAGAAAGAGCCTAGAGATCAACATGGTTCAAAATAACAGTAGGAAGGAGTAAGAGCTTTATAAATGGCATCTACAAGGTCATCTATAGAGGGAATCGTTTACAAGTCTTTGCATTAGGCCATTCTCGCATTGCTATAAAGAAATACCTGAAACCGGATCATCTGGAGGCTTCCAATCACGGCAGAAGGTAAGGGGAGAACGGACGTTTCACTCGGCGGAGTCAGGAGCAAGAAAGCGAGGCAGGAGGTGCCGCACACTTTTAAACAACCAGATCTCGCGAGAACCCACTCACTATCACAAGGACGTACTAGACCATTCAGGAGAAATCAGCCCCCGTGATCCAATCACCTCCCAAGAGGCCGCACCTCCAACATTAGGGATTACATTTCCACATGAGATTGGACAAAATCCAAGCTATGTCAGACCGGTAGGAAAAAAGCCTCCGTGGCCGGCAAACCAGTTAAGGTGTCCTCATTTTATGCAGAAGTCTGTAGAGGTTGAGTAAATCAGTGCCCCAGGCTTGTCTTCTTGGCGTATTTATTTTCTTAAGGTTAAAAGAAGTTAGACTAGAAGTACCTTTACCCTTGAGCTCCGAAGTCAACCTGCCTGGAACCGAATTCTGTGGCATAAACACTTTTGCAGCTGGGTGGTTTCATTACTAGATTTAAAACTTTATATCACCAACAACAGAAGGTCTCTATAAAATAGGCATAGCAATAAAGAAAGACAATTGAAAATGGGAATATATATAGGTGGCACATCTGGCCCAGATGATGGGTAAAATCTGAACCTATCAGATGACTCACTGGAGTTATCTTGGTACCATGAACATCGCTACTTCTCTTCACTCTGCCCTAGCATTTTCTAAATTGAATCTTTAGTCTCCCTTTACTTGCTTCTTGTTTTTCTCTCCTCCCTACCCTAAATATCATTTTTGTATAATCAGGAGTTCCAGCATAGAATCAAAATGTCGTGTCCTATCTAAGTATGTCCAACAGTTAAAATATTTCCAGATCCCAGAAAAAGCTGGAGCAATTACCCTTACTTTTCTTAGCCATGCTTTCCCAGCTACTCTATTGAAAGTTGTGTTTATTCGGAGTTGATAGTTAAAATATTAATAATGGGAATTGAAGGGGCAACCATGTCCCTACTGGCACCTGCCGACTGAACACCAGTCTGGCATTTAGGACATAGACTACTACAGTCTGGCATAAACACTTTGAATCCTCAATAAAATAATAAGCGTTCCAGACCCCAAGAAACAAGGTAAAACGAAAGTTTTATTTTATTGTATATATTTAGGGTGTATAATATGATGTTTTGATATACATACAGTTATGTGTTGCTTAACAACAGGGATATGTTCTAACAAACATGTTGATAGGAGATTTCATCATTGTGTGAACATCACACAGTGCACTTACCCAAACCTAGATGGTAACCAAACCTATTACACACCCAGCTATATGGCACAAGCTACTGCTCCAAAGCTACAAACCTGTACAGCATGTTACCGCACTGAATACTATAGGCACTTGTAACACAGCAGTAAGCATGTGGTATCTAAACATATCCAAACATAGAAAAGATACAGTAAAAAATGGTATACATAAAAAATGGCACACTTGTCTATGGTACTTACCATGAATGGAGCTTGCAGACTGGAAATTGCTATAGGTGAGTCAGTGAGTGAGTGGTGAGTGATGGGAAGGCCCAGGACATCACTGTCCACTACTATAGACTTTATGCACACTGTATACTTAGGCTACACTAAATTTATTTTTTTTGTTTCTTTAATAATAAATCAATATTAGCTTACTATAACTTTTTTACTTTATAAACTTTTAAAGTTCTTTTTAATTTTTTACTCTTTTGTAATAACAGCTTAAAACACACTTTATACAACTGTACAAAAATATTTTCTTTTTTTATATCTTCATTCTATGAGCTTTTTTCTGTTTTTAACTTTTTCAATTCTTTTTTTACTCTTTAAACGTTCTTATTAAAAATTAAGACAAAGGCACACACATTAGCCTGGGCCTACTCAGGACTAGGATCATCACTATCACTGTCTTTCACCTCCACATCTTGTTCCACTGGAAAATCTTCAGGGGCAATAACAGGAATGGGGGTGTCATCTCCTATGATAACAATGTCTTCTTCTGGATATCTCCTGAAGGTCCTGACTGAGGCTGTTTATAGTTAATTTTTTTTAATATAACTAGATGAAGGACACTCTAAAATTACCATAAAAAGTATTGTGCAGTTAACACCTATATCAGTGACATAGTCATTTATTGTCATTATCAAGTATTAGTACATGATTCTATGTGCTCCACGTTTATACAGCTGGCAGCACACTAGGTTTATTTACACCAGCTTGTTTACAGTGCAAGCACGTGAGTAATTGTTGCGCTACAACATTACTGTGGGAAGTAGAAAAGATTTTTTTAAGTTTTTTTTATTGTTGTTGTTAAAAAATAAGTGTACTAATAACTTTGCTAAGCTCTATCCTATGTAGCTGTTAAACATGTCATGCTTACAAGCACACAGTACATTCTATGTCCTTGTACTTTAACCAAAATATCTGTGCTGGATGTGCTCATAGGCATGTCCCGGCTCTCCACTGCTTTAACCTGTTTAGAAAAGCTTTAAGTTGTTAGCCAATGGGATTTTAGTTTAAATTGTCAGCTCTGGCTCTAGCCAATGGAAATCAGACACAGCAGTTAGAACGACCCGAAATGTGTAAGAAATAAATTTGTGTGTTTCCCTTTGTTCTTTGTACTCGTGTGGCAAAATGGCTAGCAAGAGTACCCTTCTTGCGGTCAGAAAGTAAAAAATAACATTGCTAAAAAATCCTTTGTCTCAGTGCTAATTTTTCTTTGCAGCACCAAGCATCTATTTCCAACATCTATTTCCAACAATTACCATAGCCAAGACTTCACTAGGTGATAGGAATATTTCAGCTCCATTATAATCTTATGAGACCAACTTTGTGTACGTAGTCCATCGCTGACTGAAACGTCATTATGCAGCACATGACTGTACATACAGGCAGTGAAAAGTTACTATAGTCAAGCAAATTAACGTGTCTGTCATCACACATAGTTATCAATTTTTGCTTTGTGGCAAGAGTACCTAAAATCTATTATTTTGGTGAAAATCCCAAGTACAGTTCAATATTATTCAGTATAGACCTCACGTTGTATATTCAATCTCTAGACCTGTCCATCCTTTGTGTCCTCTAAACTGTGTACCTCTCCCTCTCCCACTCCTGGTTATCACTGTTTTATTCTTTATTTCTGTGTTGAGGCTTTTTAAAAAAGAATTTACTAATGTATCCGTAGCTGCACCACTGTTAAAGAGATCTAGGAGGACCTGCACTCTTTTAAGTATGTTATTATAGCAGATCGTGTTACAATAAGGGTTCATTGTGTATTTAATTAGTGTTCACTATACTCTATTTTTAGCTGAGTTCTATTATTTCCACACATCTCACCACACTGACATATCCGCATATGTTTTCTGGTAAAAACATACACCAGGAAAAAAAAAACATATGCTAAAATCAGAAATTAATTTTACTTATGAAAATCACACATCTTAAACAAAAGCTGCCCCAACCTCTACCAAATGTGTTTCCCACTCAAGCATTAGGTCTTTTCTAATGGAAGCCGTACCATCCTCAAATTCTTCTTCTTTTTTTTTTTTTGTTTTTTGTTTTTTGTTTTTTTGAAATGGACTCTTGCTCTGTGGCCGAGGCTTACAGGCGTGAACCACCTTACCCGGCCCTCAAATTCATCTTTTGTATGCACCTGCTTTTATCTTCTGGGACAAAGAATTACAATATAGTCATGAAGCAGGGAAGATTTAGGACATTCCCTGCCAGAATAAATCAAATCAGACTTAAAGGTAGATATATTTCATCTTAAAGATATTTTATGAGGAAAAAATAAGTCATTAATTTTAATAGCTTTTAGTATAAACAGGTAAACAAAGTCCCCCGCATATTATTAATCTTTTTATTAATGTGTGTTGAGTGTAGCTGTACAGCTCAACTTTTTAAAGTGTTTAAGCCAGCAAATCATCTTAGCTAGCCGGGAAAATCTATTTGCTATATTGTCCGTCTTATCTACATATCGTCAATAGCTAATTAACTAGCCAGGCACTGTGGCTATGCCTGTAATCCCAACCCTTTGGGAGGCTAAGGTGGGCAAATCACTTGAGGTAAGGAGTTCAAGACCAGCCTGTTCAACATGGTAAAACCTTATCTCTACTAAAAATACAAAGATTAGCCAGGCGTAGAGGTGTGCGCCTGTAATCCCAGCTACTTGCGAGGCTGAGGCAGGAGAATCATTTGAACCTGGGAGGCCAAGGCTGCAGTGAGCCAAGATTGTGCCACCGCACTCCAGCCTGGGCATGAGAACGAGACTGTGTCAAAGAAAAAAAAGTAGCTGATTAGCTGATGCTGGATTGTTTATATTCTGGATTATTGGTGGCGTATCTGATTTTTTAGCTTTGGAAAGTCTTTTTAAATTAAAAAAAATAATAAACTTTTTTATGATTTAGAGTGCTCTTATTGTAGAAAAGATTAATAAAGAGAGGTCCAAAGCTTCAGACTGAGGCTCCCCTTGGTAAAAAGGATTAACTCAAATCTAGGAACATGATATTAGTGGTTCACCTAGGGCCCTTGGGAGGAAGGGACTACATCTTACATGACATTGATTCGAAAGGCAGAATGCCAACTTCTTAATTTACCATCACAGGATATTCCCTCTGGAGGTGATCACCAGGAGACCAACTCACAAATCAGAAAGATGTGGACCACCCTAGAAATTGGGGTCAACAGTCTTGGTTAGCCTAACATGGGGAAATTCATCTAAAGTATGAAAATGAATCTAAAGCAGTCATTCTCAATACCTCACATCAAAATCACCTAGAGGGGCTTGTTAAAACACAACTCCTAGCATTTCCAAGACAGTAGGTCTGTAATAGGACCCAAGAATTTGCATTTCTACAAATTCCCAAGTGAGGCTATGCTGCCGATCGCAGGCCCACAACTGGAAGGAACTAGATAAATTGTATCTTTATCCATTTATGTGTATTTTTGCCTGTATAACTAGTATTGGTGTTTAAAACTAAAGTCCCTCCTCCCCTGAACAATGGTGGATTCACAAGTGTTTTACTCTCCAGATTAAGCATGCTTCATCAATCAACTATGGGACATCTTTATTTCATGTCATAATTCTCAAAAACTTAGTGTACACTACTTGTGCTTTAGATTAAAGCCTTCCTAGTGTAATTATTTGGAAACATGCTAGTCTCTCTTTACAAACACATTTTTCAATAAGTCTCTTAAATGTGCTACTTTGGCAGGTTATTTCCACGCATTGTACAATGATTATTGCTAGCTTCGACTTCAGTCTTTGATATGTTACTAATTTCAAGGACTAAAGATGCCATCTAGATCAGTAAGAATTGCATTCATATATAACTAACAAAAACTTGATTTACAGAAGCTCTGACCTAAATGTTTATTTTTCACATAACAAGAAATCTGAATTGAAACCCTCCAGAGCTACAGCAGCGTTTCAAATATGCTATTCAAAAGAGTCAAGGACTCTTACATTTTGGATTTGGTCAATTGATTATTACCTCATTGTAACAAAATGGTTGCAGCAACCCCAGACTCAGATCATTATTTCAGATGAAAAGAGTAACAAAACAAGGAGGAAGAGTACTTATGTCTGAAACTCAAAAGTTTGTCATGAAACCCTCAATTCAAATCTCATTGGCTGACACCATGAAAAATGACCACTGCTAGTTGTTCAGAAGGGTGATCATTTTTAGGTGGATATGCAACCGCCCCTTTCCCCCTAAAACCAGCATTCAACTAGGGAAGAGAGAGGAGAGATTTCATTTACCAGTGTATGCTTCTCTGCTACAGTTGGATATTTTGCCCTGTCAGACCTCAGCTCTCACTAGAATAAAGGACATCAAGACAATTCTGTGTCTAGACACAGGATCACCAGACTGCATCCTAAAGAAAGCAGGTAAGCATTCTTTCCTTCTTTTGCAAGAACTGTAAATCTCACCAAATCATTAGCATGAAATATGCATCATACCAGTGATGCCCAAAGTGCTATAGAGTTGTGAACACATCTGTGAATAAATGTATTTTCATCAACTAGTCCTGAAGCAGCCTGCAGGCCCACCCACAGGTAGCCAGAACTCCAGGAATAGTGTTTCAGTCATTCCTTTAACATATTGCACACTAAGACATCGCACTGGCTAATAAAAGGTTATGACACTGAATAAGACATCACCCCTAACCTCAAGAAACTTAGAGACAAATGTGAGAATGACCAGAGTAAGAAGGGGGATGATACACTGGATCTTGTTCCTCTTACGTCCATTTCTTCTCCAACTACATCAGGGAAGCTGATCTCTGTATAAAGAAACACAGGTGATGTGTTGGGTCATAATGAAACAGAACTCCTGGCATATGGCAGCAGAGCTTCACTGTCCAATCACTGCGTCTCCTCTATTCTCAGGAAAACTACCCTTCAAACCCAATGTGGCACAGCAGCGAAGGGCTCAAGCTCTGGGGTTGGCCCCTGCTTTTCTACTCACCTGTAGGAACCTCAGGCAGGTGCTTAACTTCTGCGGCTTAGTCTTTCCACCTGAATATGAGCATGATGATAACAGTATCACACTTATAGAATTTGTCATAGATTTCAAATATATGTACAAAATTAGAACCGTGCTTGACAGGTAAGCACTAGAGGAGGATTAGCTGGTGCTTATAAACACCAAGAAACTGAGTTTCATCACCTATAGCACTACATATTCATACCCCACCCCAGGCAGTTCCTGGACCTTCTTCATCAAAATACCCAAATTCTTGCTCAGGAATTTCCACTGTAAAAGGACGACTGTGTTCCACATCCCATGGCCTGTGCCTAAGATCAGTCTCAATGGGTATCAAATATTTTGTTTTTCAGAGCAGGAAGCCACGGGATAGGCTTTCTCACTTTTACAATAAAAGAGCTGGGAGGACCCAGGGAAAACAGTTCGTCTCTTTAGGGGAGAGTCTCAGATACAAAACAATTGAAGTAGAAACTCAACTTCGTTAGAATTCTTTTGACCACCTGAGCTCATATCTCCATGTGCTTAAACAATGCAAAACAAACCCAAAGGACTCGGCCTGGCAAAAGTCGAAACAAAAGGAGTATTATTTTAAACTTAAGCAGGCAACTAAAAGACTCCCAACCAGGCCCTCCCAAGCAGACCTGGCACTCACACCCAGAGATTCGGGATTTGGCTGCAGCTGGTTCCAAAAGGTTGCGCTAAGGTTTACGAGCCTCAGGTACCCTCGCAACCAGTGATGCCAACCAGGCTTGGCACTCATCAGCTCTCTCACAGACACAACCAGCTCCCTGAAGAGGAGGATTTTCACAGTCCAGGGCAGCCCAAGGTGAAAACAGAAACATTTCCTTCTCACACTAACATATAAAGGAGTCCCTTGCAGTCAATGTTCCAGGCAATGTGTTAGTCTCTTTCTTTAATCTTCCTGAGTCCAAGGCTGTGTATACGTCTTCTCTCTGTCTAATCACGAGACCTAGCCCTGCATCTCAAGCCCTGTGGGTGTTCAATAAATATTTGCTAAATATATAAATGCCTCCTAATCCAAAGGCCACCTTGGGTGTGATAACTGCTGGCTGATTATCTCTGAATGAGACCTTCCCGACTGCATCCCATTCCAAAAAATGATTAGAGGCAGCCTCCACGGGCACACGAGAGAACTACAGCCAAGAGAATCTTGGCCCTGACTTCAGCATTCAGCACCACAGGGACCTAGCCTTGGAAGCCTGACAGAGAATCTATACCAAGAGTCTTGTCTGATGAGGCCCTCAAGGATGCGGGAGGAAGGAGTGCCAGGTTGGCTCAGCTGTTTAGATCCCTTCGCACTATCCTCTCCTTGATTTGTCAGGTTAATCACAGCTGCCTAAATCCTACTAAAATCAGGAGATGAATGCACAGTAGCACTGTTCCATTATCCCATTAGGGATACATCCTATTCCGATTTCCATTCCAGTAGGCAGATAGAAGTGCTCATTCATCACCCTTAAAAGGTGCTCATGAAGGCCTGGCCATCTCAATTGTTCTCCTTACCTTGGGAACAGATGTAAAGCTGCAACTCCCATCTGTCACCATGATTGAATTCCCTCCAGCTTTGGGCGATTCCGTGGGTTGCCTCGCTCCAAGGAGAAAAAAGAGATTTCCTTGATTCTCCTTTCTGAACACTTTCGATTCACTGAGGCACAAATCTCTCAGCTTTCCTACACTTCGTGGTTGTCTCAGCACGGCTGCTTTCTGCGAGGGGGACATTTGACATTCCTGTTGGCTGCTTCTATGTTTGGCACATTTTTATCTAAAGAACTTACTATCAGAGCTAAAAATAAATGATAGATACTTGCTCTCCTCGTATTATTTATAACTAGGATCAAATCTGTAACTAAGGTTTCAGCAAAAAAAGACCCATCCACACTGGACTTGACTCGGGAAAAAATGGGGAGTGTCTCTCTCTCTCTTTTTCTCTCTCTCTCCCCCTCCCTCCCTCCCTCTCTGTCGTAGTGGCAGCAGAGGGCAGTGGCTACTAGGCTGAGTCCTTGACACAAGAATTGGGAGCAGGGTGGCAGGTGGGGGGTATTGTCAGCATTCGTTGGGCTGAATGATTCTCTGGTGCAGAGTGGTGCAAATGTTTGCATCTGTATCTTGGTGGCAGCTAAAAACCAGTTCTGATTCAGGGTTTGGGTTGTTGATTACCTCTGGCTTGGCACTGCAGCCCTCCCAAAAATTCTGTAAGTTACTCTATATACTTTTGACAAACTCTTTTTCTGCTTAGTCACCTAGAATCGAAGTCTGTTGTTTCTAACTTAGAGCCCTGACTGATGCAGTAAATTTCCTGCAGAACTGATGCTTTTCCCCAAATTCTCCTCTCATAACAGTGATGATTTGGGGCCCCCCATGTAAAGGTGAGTATAAAGCTTTATTCAGGATACAACTTTCAGACACCCAGATGGGCACATTGAGGTGGTTCAAGTGAAGCCCATCTCACCCAGCGAGTGAGTAGAAGAGTGGAGACTTGGATCCAAGTTTTCTGACTCCAAGTCAAGTACTTTTATTAGGGACAGCGTCTCACTCTGTTGCTCAAGCTGGAATGCAGTGGTGCAATCGTAGCTCACTGCAGCACCAAAGTCCTGGGCTCAAGCGATCCTCCCACCTCAGCCTCCCAAGTAGCTAAGACTATAGGTGCATAACACCAAACCCAGGTAATTTTTTTTTTTTTTTTTTTTTTTTTTTTTTGTAGAGAAGAGGGTCTCACTATGTTGCTCCGGTTGATCTCAAACTCCTGGCCTCAAGTGATCTCTCCTGCCTCGGCCTCCCAAAGTATAGAATTACAGGTGAGAGCTATTCTGTTTTTCTCAGCACAAAGAAACAAATCCCTCTTGAGTTGTCAAGCCAACTTAAGTCACTGCTGTACTTTACAATCATTTGTAACAACTTTAATATTATACTAAAAGTAGGAGCTACACATCTTTGCTCAATGAAAATCTTACGTGTTGTTTCTCGTTGTCATGCAGTGCTGATCATTGCTAATACCACAGCTTTGCAGGCCACCCAAGGCAAAGCTGGTGCTAAAACTGCAAAACCTTTTCTCACGCACAGCTAATTGGCTGCTTCTCTGTAGCGTGCATCTGTGTGCCTGCTCCCACCCCTGGAGTTGTATTCTTGTCAAGAATCAGTTGTGTTTGTTCTGAAACCCACTTAGGACCATTGTACTTGTTACCACAAATCATAATTGAATAAAATATGGGGAAAGCCAATGAAATACTAATATTTTTAAATTTTTATTGTTTTGAAAAGATTCAATAGAGGCAGGTCGCTAAAACTGCTGAGGAATTAGGAAGTTTACAACATCCAACTGTAAAGTCATAAAAATAAAGAAAGATTCTGTCCTCAGAATGCTTTCCAATGATCTTTTAATTCTCAATTCAGAGTCTCATTCTGATTCTTAAAGTTCTCCATTTAAAGACACTGACACCGGCAATTATGGAAGATGCATTATGTACAGAGTTTATGCAATAAAAAAAGAAAGGTATTCCAATCAGCACAAGACTTAGAGAATGCCCTGAACCTTCCTCACAAGATTGAAGAGTGAACATGCCTATGTGTGCTTTAGAGTACACTTAAATGTGATGCGTAAATTATTATGCACCCTCTGTTGTGACTCTCCACTTTTAGCTGTCAGTTGATTAGCTGGGTCCAGTTGCACCACATAGGAAAACAGCCACTTTTCTTTTTTTGCGTCTCTCTTCTGGAAGAGAAATCCACCTGTTCTGGATGATGCAGTTATGGGACAGAATTCATTATCTGTCATGTGTCTGAGTGCTGTTGATTTACCTTTCTAGACCATTTTTGCCGTGTACACCAGTTTATGTGAGGTGGGCTCGTCCTCCCATTCATAGACAGAGAACTGGGAATTCATCACTTGCAGAATTCTCAGAGACATGGCCAGGCACGGTGACCCACACCTGTGATCCCAACATGTTGGAAGGGAGAGGTGGGTGGATCACCTGAGGTCAGGAGTTTGAGAACAGCTGGTCAACATGGTGAAACGCTATCTCTACTAAAACCACAAAAATTAGCTGGGCATCATGGTGGACACCTGTAATCCCAGCTACAAAGAAAGCTGAGGCAGGAGAATCACTTGAACCTGGGAGGTGGAGGTTACAATGAGCCAAGATCATGCCACTGCACTCCAGCCCGGGCAACAAGAGCAAAACTCCATCAAAACAAAAGGAAGGAAGGAAGGAAGGAAAGAAAGGAAGGAAGGAAGGAAGGAGGGAAGGAGGGAAGGAGGGAAGGAAGGAAGGGGGAGGGAGGGAGGGAGGGAAAGAAAGAAAGAAAAGAGAAAAAAAAGAAAGAAAAAAGAAAAGAAAGGGAAGGAAAAGAAAGAATTCTTAGAGCCTTAGCCCTCTTAAAGAAATCACCAATTTATGTTTTGTCATATGTAGGAAGATAGTCCTGAGACAACAGCAAGTGATGTAAAGTTTTATGTCCGAATAATATACCAGATTATAATCTAGAATTTTTTTAAATGGTGGCAAGTTTTATGATCTTCTGCAGATCTTAGTGGAAACTGGGTAAGGAGCATGCCCAATTTCCTCCTGGTAGCTATTCGTCATGCAAGTGCATGGTCATTCAGAATTTTCTTTCAATGTAATAGAATAATGCATCCATTCTTTTAATTCAAAAGTTATTAATTAAGGAACTATTATGTGTTAGAAACTATTCTAGACATTGAGGCTACAATGGTGAACAAATTAAAGTTCTGCTCTCATGGATGCTATAATCCAGTAGAATCATTTATTCTCCCTACCAGTGAGCTCCTAGAGAATACAAACTGTATGTAAATCATCTTTGTATTTATAGCACTTAACATGGTGTCTGGCATTTTATCCAATCACAGCATTAAAGGGATAAGAAGTCTTTGCAAACTTTATATAAACATTCTGAACCTATGAATGCACATTGACATTAATCATTTTGTCTTCTTCCTACAACAGCCACTATTGGAACTTAATATTTACAATGCTATTTTTACTTTTCTGGTTCAAGGATTATTTTAGTAGAGAAATTTTAATTCAGCAAATATTCGAATGCCTGCTTTGTGCCAGGCATTGTGCTGAGACCCAATTGGCTTTAGGAAAGAACAGCATCCAATCTTCACACTGATTTCTCTCTTAAGGAAACAGATGTTCTCTTTTAAATCTGCCTGCACAGCAAGGACTTCTCACAGCTTATGAGAAGAAAGTTATCATACAATTCTGGGTACTCCTTTGCCTATCACTCCCAAAAGAAAGTTAATTTTCTGGAAATAGTAGAAGAAAAGTACCTTGCCTCCATGAAACCTGATCATGTGTTTGAGGATGTTGTTTTCTAGAGCTGGCAACTGTGCAATCTGCTTGTGGAGCTGCAGAAATGGTGTGGGCAAGGCTGAGGAGGAGAGCAAGGTTCTGCTCAGCCACATGCCTCCTGCCCTTCCTGCGTTCCCAGACAACTTGCCAGTAGAGTAATAAAGATCTTCTCCACTTTCTGGGAGCTTTATATGGAAGTATTTGTCTACTCTTTAATAAGTAAAGTTAGCTGCAGTTTTAACAATATTATTTATAATCTTAATATTATTAAAATTATAATAATTTATCATTATAATAATGAAATATTATTTAAAAGTATAATAAAGTTATTATACTCAATGTTGGTCCAAAAAAAGGCAGACATCTGGGAGTGTTGGTGGTGAGAGCTAAGACTTGCTAAAACTTTCAGGAAGCGACTTACACCAAGCATCCAATTGAAAAACTGTAACCTACAGTCGAGGATCCAGATCTCCCAAAGATATAAATAAAACACACTCACCTAATAATAATGGGGAATACATGTCATTTCCATTTCTCCAAACCTATAGAAAGTACAACATAAGAGTGAACCCTAACGGAACTGGGGTCTCTGGGTGATAATGACACGTCAATGCAGGCTCATCAGTTGTGACAGATGTACCACTTCAGTGGCCAGTGCTGATAGTGGAGAAGGCTACACGTGTGGTGGCAGAGGATATACAGAATATCTCTGTTCCTTCTGCTCAATTTTTCTGTGAACCTAAAACTACACTAAAAATTTAAATCTATTTTTAAAAATATTCTGATCTTTAAAAATGTCTTTTTCAAACAGATATTAATATTTATGTAGCCATAGGAGCATAAAAGCCTCATGCTCTCAGAGAAGACTAGGGATGTAGAATTCATTTTAAATTTGTTTAACTTGTGTAATAATCATCAGGAAGATGAATGGAGAAAAGTGCAACAATGTATTTATCAGAAAAACTGAGCATTCAGAGTCTCAGAATAAACTCTGACATCTATGTCTGCTTACCTGAATGAAACTTTAGATGGCTCGCCCAGTTTGTAATCCTTCAGAAACAAAACAGCAAGGAGTGGAAATCATTCATGCCCTCTGCACAACTGGCAGCCCATTTCTAAAGTATCTCACTACAAGAAGCTAAGAGTATGGACAAAGAGAAATCAAATGGGATTTTATTAAATGCTTTCTTTAAAAAACTGAATGTGCTTTTCCATTTTGTGCTATTTTTCTTCTCTGTATGGACTGCTTCTCCTGGATCAAGCTATGTTATATAACTGCACTTGCGGAGAGGGATAATTTGCTGGCCCCAAAGGAATTCTCGGAATACTAGGAGAACATGTTACAAGATGGACCCCAAAAGAGGAGCATCTGGTTGCCCGAAGTATAATGCTCATAGCAGAGAAATCACCGTAAATAGCTTTAACAGAGGCCAAATGTGTCCGTTTCAATCCAGTGTTTTATCACCCACCAAGAGAATCTGGGTGAAGGGAGAGACGGGGAGTGAAGTCATTTAGCAGGGCATGGTTCATAAATCTTTTATTAGGACCAACAGGTCAAGGTCTTTTATAGCTGTAAGATGGAAAGTTAAAGTCATTGTTATCTAACCACATTTAAAGAATCAAAACATTGAGAGAGAAGAGAACTAGTTCCTCCAAAGGTTAGGGAAAAGATAGGGTATTGTATTTAAAAGGTGATTTGGAGAATTAGAGAGGAAGGTGGGTATGTGCTTTTTTGCTTAATCAGAATATACTTGGAAAAAGATCATAACTAAAATTTCCTCAGTGGTACTATATTCTGATCCTGATAAATTTGGGGTTTTCTTACTGTCTCCAAGGAAATGAGTTGAGCATGCTAGTCTTATGAGAATTAGCATGTACTAAAAGCTTCTGTCATACGAGAAATATAATCACAGAACACACTGGTTTGCTGTGAATTAACAACAACCACAACAAACAGTTGGTAATTCAAGCACACATCTGTGCAAAGTATGTATGTATATTTAAGGATTATTTATTTTATTTAAATAGGAAGAAGCAGCCATATGGCATGGAAAGGATAAGATATTTTAGTACACTGTAAAAGGTGCATCTCAGTCTATTTATGAGGAGGTAGGAGGAGCTCCACAAATAAAACTTAATGGACTGAATACTGGTGAGACACAGTGACTCTCTCAAAGGGAAATTCAGGCATTCTATGGAGAGCCTGTAGGATTAACTATTGCTGGCATTATTCTTTGTCAGAATGGCAGAAAACACCAATGTACCACTACTGCTGGAGGCTTTGTTGTGTCCTGGCATCACCAAAATCCTCTTGTTTTGGAAAGTTAGTCTGAACTGTGTGAAATTTGACCACGGTATCCACTAGAAGAATCTATTGTAACTATTCGGAATCCACTCTCCAGGGAAGTCCTTGCTTGTTGGATGTCTTATGGACCAAGTTGCAAGCACTTCAGTTTAGATGATGTTGCATAAATGAAATAATAAAAAATAAATAGAGCCTGGCACATGGGCAAAACTGCGGCTTTTATCTTATTTGTCTTCCAAACTATTCTTTTCCGATCTGATCATGTGCAGACAATTTAAATCAGAAATAGCTTGAGTGTTTCCCCTGCTGCAGTCTCACCATTCTTATAATGAAAGAGCTAACTGCCATCTTCATCAGCACATTACAGCATGCAAACAATCTAAACCTTACTACAGATGATTGATTGAGCCACTAAAGGCATCAAAATCCTCTAATTGAGCTGTCTGAACAATATCAAACGCCCACAGAGATGTGGTGGGAAAAGAATTCAGACCTATCTTATCAAAAATAAACCCTGTTTAATTGCAGTCAGCAGCTTCCTTGCCTTTGTCTCATCCTCTCATCTGCTAAATCCACCACCATGAAGTCCTATCTCTGCCTTGCTCAGGCAGAATTGTTTGATTTATTGACGGCTCAATACCTTGACCAGTATTTGGTACACCTTGTATACTTATTACTGAGCACATACCTCTAACACCATTTTACTCTCTGGCATCTGCCTTTGATCTCTGCTCCAAACCTGCATTTGTTGAATAACCAGGCTCTCTGACCTCTATCACATCTGACATTTTCCCCTCTGGGTCATCTTGCTGTCCTTCATTGCAGATGTCGACTATAATTTATCCCTTTTGCTAACACCACAGGAAACCAGGTCCTTCTGAGGCCAATACCAGCATCCTGAGCTGATTGTGGTTGTAATAAACCGCTGCCCACCATCCACCCAACTCCACCAGCCCTTTTCCTCCTCCTCTTTGAGCTGCCAGTCATTGTCGGGGCTCATTGCCTACCTGCGTGTGTCTACCTATAATAAAGTCTTTACAGTGAATGTGGCTTTTGTTATAGGGAAGCCACACGGTTACAACTGGGTTTAAAGGGTACGTTTTCTCCTAAGAATGACAGTCTCTGGTGGACGTTCCTCCTTGTCACTCTGAGAGTGGCATGAGGAACAGTTGGAGGGGATGGAAATGTCCTGTATTTTGCTCAGAGCGGTAGTTACCCAAATATATACAAAAGTCAGTGAGCTCTATACTTTAAAAGATACATATTATTGCATCAAAAAGGTGATTGGAAAAAGCCGTAGACAGACTGATAGACAAAACGAAGCATCAGCTAACTGCAAAACCAAACTCATCCAAATAACAAACCATCCCCAGTTTTCTAACTTTACACCTAGGATCCAATTCCCTAAGCTGAACATAATTTAGAGTTTTATTTCATTCAGGATTGTTAATGCAAAATTCGAAATCGTTGATATGTCATCTAAGCCCTGCCCAGTGTCTGATGAGACAGTATAAGCTATTACCTTGACACAACTTTAGGGAAAGCAGGCAGCCTAATTTCCCCCATACACCTACAGCTGCAGGCAAGAAATGTGATTTCAACAGAGAATTTCAAATAATCAGCATCCTCCACAATTCTCACTTTACAACCCAGGTAAAGTGAGGCTAGGTTTGGAGGGATTCCAAAGCCAGGGGTAGCAAGAAGCCTTAAACCAAACAGATGATTTAAAAGACATGCGAAGAAAAATTTCAAATATACTGTAGAGCAAAATAACATTTGTTTTTTTCATTGTGCAAGGATATCCTGAAGGTGAGAGCCAAGCTCAGCTGCTGCTTGTAAATCAAAATAACCCTTTCATTTTTACCTAACAAAGATGAGAAAGGGGAGAGAACAAGGTTACAAGGTGATATTTTCACCTAGCGGGAATACTAAAGGGAATGCCATTGTTGTCAAAATGTGTAAGGTCTATAAATCACATGGGTCAGTGTAACAGGGCACACAATTAAGTATAATATTGGGAAAGCATGATTTTTCCTTGACAAGGTTGAATTGTTCAATATAAACCCTGGGAAGAACTAATATGAACAAAGAAAAAAAATAAAGAGAATCCAAAAGAGGGTAGTTTCTGAATATCAGATGTCACAGAGCAAAGAAAAAATATCATAAAATATTTTGTGCATGATAAAACCTTGATTATTCAAATATTTGGTATATAGGAATAGCACATATATTGCAAAATAGAAGGTGATTAAGAAACAAGTTATTTAATTTTAGAGGGTAGTCACATGTATGAACTCTACACACACATACACACACGCACTTTTTCTCTCCCTGGTCTTAACATTCTTCACACTCCAGCTTATTGTTCACAATGTAGATCCCAGCTGAAGGCTGGTGTGGAAGAAGCCAGGCAACAAAAGATGTACGTATGTGTTTGAGAATTTTCACTGTATTTTTACAATGGATGTTGACAAACGACTTTAAAGTAGCTCAAGGAGAGGGGCTTCGTTTCTTGAAAATGATGCTCCCTGGCTCATATAAGCTGGCATATTATAACATTTATTTTGGTTTAACAAGCTGACAGCTTTCCAGCTATAAATTAAGAGGCATTTCTAACTCAGCTGCACTGCGTCTTTATCAAGGCAGTTCTTGACCACTCAAGAGACTGCTTCCTAACCAATCAAGTCAAGAGAATCCATGTAATCAAGTACATCATATCCTTTCAAAGGTTTAAATAAAAACACTTCCATGTGTTAGGAGTTACATACTGAAACACTGAAACATTTGGAAATATACAGCTCTCTTTCTAGTATACTGCATGAGGTAGGTGTTATATCGTCATACAGACAGAAGAGCTATGGTTTACAGAGGGCGAGTAATGGGCATAAAGTCACATATAATAAACAGAGGAGCCAGATTTCAAACTTGAGTCTGACACCTAAGGCCATGCAGCTGCAGAAGGCAAAACTGAATGTTGGTCACCAGTAGGACACCTATGTAATGAGGATATTAAAAACACTAAAAGATAAAACCTTGTATTCAGCAGGGCACGGTGGCTCACGCCTGTAATCCCAGCACTTTGGGAGGCTAAGGTGGGCGGATCTCTTGAGAGCAGGAGTTCAAGACCAGCCTGGCCAACATGGTGAGACCTCCCCGTCTCTACTGAAAATGCAATAAATTAGCCGGGTGTGGTAGCACACACCTGTAATCCAAGCTACTGAGGAGGCTGAGATGGGAGAATCATTTGAATGGCGGGGAGGGAAGTAGGGGTCGCTGAGGTTGCCGTGAGTCAAGATCCTGCCACTGCGCTCCAGCCTGGGCAACGGAGCAAGACACCATCTCAAAAAAAAAAAAAAAAAAAAAAACTTTGTATTCGTTGAGAAGAAATTGTTTATTGCATTATTTTTTCACTTGAGAAGCTGTATTTCAAAATGGTTAAGAACACAAACTAGCAGGCTGCCCACGCCGACCATGCCCCCGCACACCCCGCATGCGGGTCCACACCCACCATGGCCACTGTTCAGCAACTAGAAGGAAGATGGTGGCTGGTGGACAGCAAAGGCTTTGATGAATACGTGAAGGAACTAAGAGTGGGAACAGCTGTGTGCAATACGGGCACAATGGCCAAACCAGATTGTATCATCACTTGCGATGGCAAACATCTCACCATAAAAACTGAGAGCACTTTGTAAACAACACAGTTTTCTTGTACCCTGGGAGAGAAGTTTGAAGAAATCACAGCTGACGGCAGAAAAGCTCAGACTGTCTGCAACTTTACAGATGGCACATTGGTTCAGCATCAGGAGTGGGATGGGAAGGAAAGCACAGTAACAAGAAAATTGAAAGATGAAATTAGTGGTGGACTGTGTCATGAACAATGACTCCTGTACTCAGATCTATGAAAAAGTAGAATAAAAATTCCGGCATCATTTTGGGCAGGAATTAACTACAAGAATGAACAAGCTCAGTTCAATGAAAAAATCCCCATAGTGCTTCCTTTTTTTCATTACTGCATTCGGTTATGTCTATCACAAACATTTTACATTTACATGTAGCTATTTCAAAGTGTTGGATTAATCAGGATCATCTCTTTGGTTAATAAATAAATGTGTTTGTGCTAGAAAAAAAAAAAAAAAGGCACAGACTATGTAACCAGATTACCAGATTACTTAGTTTCAAATTCCAACTCTGGCACTTGCTAGCTGTGTGACCTTAGGCAAGTTACTTAACTTGTCTGTGCCTTGGTTTCTTCATCTATGAAATGGAGATAATACTACTACTTAATGCATATAGGGCTACATTTATGTGTAGTACTGGTATTGTGAGTATTTTTCTTTAAAGGTCTTTATGTTTTTGAGAAGCACATTGATCTGCTTAGAGAAAAATATTTATGATATCAAGATAGTTAGGGTGCAAGGGTATAGACAAAATTGTCCATGAGTGGATAATAGTTAAAAATGAATTGTCTGTAATCCCAGTACTTTGGGAGTCCAAGGTGGGCAGATCACAAGGTCAAGAGATCGAGATCATCCTGGCCAACATAGTGAAACCTCAACTCCACTAAAATATAAAAATTAGCTAGGCGTGGTGGCACGCGTCTGTAGTCCCAGCTACTCGGGAGGTCAAGGCAGGAGAATTGCTTGAACCCAGTGAGCTGAGATCACGCCACTCCACTCCAGCCTGGCACCTGGCAACAGAGCGAAACTCTGTCTCAAAAAAAAAAAAAAAAAAAGAATTGTCAAAAAAACTACAAATATTAGCCAGGCATGGCGGTACACTCCTGCAGTCCCTACTACTTGGGAGGCTGAGGTGAGAGGACCGCCTGGGCCCAGGAGGTTGAGGCTGCAGACAGCCATGATGGCAACACTGTACTCCAGCCTGAGTGACAGAGCAAGACCCTGTCTCAAAAAAAAAAAAAAAGAATTGTGAGTATATAGAGGTTCATGTACTATACATGCACAGGCACTCCCGCATATTTTTGAAATTTCCATAACAAAATGTTTTTAAAATATTTTACATTATACCTGGAACATATGATTATTACAGCAAAATTCCATTCTTATATGGATGTGTATTCATATAAAATAGATCTGTATATGGATCTATTTTAATGCTATTTATATTTAGCCCCTTTTTTATTCCTAGAGCCTAATGAAAAATAAACAATAGAGATTTATTCTTTACATCTATAGTTGGCTTAGAAGAAAAGACAACTGAAGTCATACCAGGATCTGTTATCAAAGAAGATGGAAGGCTCATCCACCATTTCAATCATGTTGAGGTGAAGAATCTGATTTAGCATCCAGATCCTGTGACCAAAAGATTTCAGGGCATGAAATAAAACTTCAAACTTCCGTTTATATAAACAATCTGAGTGACCAGTACGGTATAATAGAGAATAATATGTAGCCAGGTAATAAATATTAATAATAATAGTTCACATGAATTGAGGAGATATTATGTGTGAGGCCAGTCACAGTGGTTTTATATTTGTTACCTCATTTAATCCTCTCAACCACGCAACCTATGAAGTAGGCATAATAATAATTCACTCCATTTTATAGGTGTGAAAACATTGGCCAAGAGAGGTTAAGTAGCTAAAACCTGCTACGTAAGACTGACACTAATGCTATACTTTTCTTTCCCAAACATCACTGGCTCAGGAACTCAAAGGTTAAAAGTCTTTACCAGGCAGACAAAAAAAAAAAAAAAAAAAAAAAAAAAAACACATGCCCATCATCCTTCAATCAGCTAGTTACTGTAGGAGTCAAGACATCCAACCCAACAGTCTGACTCCAGAGCCCTGACCCTCAACCACATCACTATAGAAGACCTAGCTTCAAGTCCTGACTCCACTAAGGTTTTTAATCTTGTGCAAATTGCCCAACTTTTCGGTCCTTCTGGGTCCTTTTCCTTGCTTTGTTCTTCCTGGGTGTTTTGCCTGAAGCTGTAGATGGTGCCTTTTTGAAGACCTCAGCATCTCTGGGTTTCAGCAGCTACGACAATGAGGCAGGAAAAATATCCACAAACTCAGGATCACCAAACGGCTGTTGTTAGGTACTGCTAGGGATTGCTTACCCGCACATGGCTAAAGCAGTTGCTATCAACCCTAGCTGCACATTAGATTCACCAAGGGAGTTTTAAAAATCACCAATGCCCAACCCTACTCCCAAACCAATTAAATCAGAATCTCTGGAGATGGAGTCTGGGCACTAGAATTTTTTTTAAGTTACCCAGATGATTCTGTTGAATCCTGTGTTGACAGCTGCTGAGCTAAAACATGAGAAAACCCATAAGCACGGAGATTTAATAAAACCCAAATAACCTAAATATTCAAGTAAGCCTTTAGAAATGATGCTTCACATATTACTGTACTCTACATCTGCTTATTTTTAAAATCCTAATTCCAAAATTAATTATGTAAGTATACTATTCACAAATGTACAAGGTACAAGTACATGTTTGTGCACATATACATAAACACAAACACACATGTGATAAGTATGCTCGTGTAAGTGCATTATTTTCATGCCACCACAGCCACATGTGCTATAGCTCTGGTTTTGGGATAAAATCAGCATCAAAATTTCAGTCGTATTTTCATTCTACCACCATACACACACACACACACACACACACACACACACACACACCCCACTTCCTTCTATAAGGAAGTGGTTCCCTATAAGGCTGGGATCCCACATTTGCATCTTTCTAAAATTGAAGAACAAGAACACAGGGAGTCATTTCAGCTGCTGACAAATGAGATTAACTTGACTCTAGGTATAGCCATATACTTGAATCAAGGAAGAAAATGCCTTAAATTTCTGCTGCTTTCCTATTGTCATTTAAATTGGAACATCTTAATTTTTATAAGAACTACTGTTGGATTTTTATATAGACATTTATTTAATAACTTTTCCTGTCTCACACAAAGAATTTAATGTGCACAACTGGAAGGAAAAAAGGCAATGGTATTCAGAGGTTTAAAATAAATTAAACATTCCTTCCATGTTTTTCTGGATGACTTACCTCCATAAATTACATCTTTTGCACTATGCCATTTGTTTCCCCCAACTGTTTCTATATGGTGTAATAATTACATGCTCCATTGAACTCAAAAGGGTTAGTGAAAGGTCAAGCGAATAGAGAAAATATAAGAAAATGTAAAGAAAAAGCTGCAGTTTGGTCTTTGTTGGTATATACAAAAATTATTTAAGTGAACAGAAATTTCATGGAAAAGACAGAAGACACCATCATTCTATTCAGGTTACATTTTACACAAAGCTCAATGTAAGAAAACATTTAAGCCACTTTAAACATGGTGTCTCCTTATTACTCATGTCCCCTCTTCCTTGCATAAGCAATGAAGAAGCAATGATATTAGGAAATGATATTAGAAATTATATTTAAACATATAAAAGTTATATATGGAGAACTATAAAACATATAAAAGTTGTATGTTTAAATATAATTCCTAAAATCAATTGCAATGATATGAGGAAAATGTTTGAATATAATTCTTGTAGCATGTAAGAACAAATGGATAATTTACACTATAAAAATTAAAGATAAACATAAACAGGATTTCAGCTGGGCATGGTGGTGTGCACCTGTAATTCCCAGTTGTGCAGGAGGCTGAAGCAGGAGGATTGCTTGAACCCAATAGTTCAAGGCTGCAGTGAGTTATGATCACATCTGTGAATAGCCAGGGTACTCCAGCCTGGGCAATATAGCAAGACCCTGTCTCTTAAAAAAAAAAAAAAACAGAAATACAGTAAATAGGATTGGATTATCTGTCCTCATGGACCTATGAACAATTCAAGTCTCAGCACATCCTTTACAACATGTCCAGTTTGTCTTAGTATCTTAGATGTTTAAATCTGAAAAAGCTAATAAAGCTTACTAGTGCAAAAGCCAGTAGGTGTCAACAAAACCACAACAACCCATGTACAGATTCAGCTTCCAGATGGCTCTTCAACCTCCTCCATTAGTAAGGTGAGGAATGGTTGCCGCCGTGCACCTCCCTGCACTCTGCACATACTGTGCTTTAGGAACCACTTTTCAAGGTTGCCCTTGGTCTTCTTTCTACTGCATCAAAACTTGGCATTTGAAAGGAGGGGCAAATAAGAAAGTAGGAAAAGAAAATACACTATGATTTGCCCTGGACCTTAGCTCCCCTATGAAGAGCCCAGTATACTCCAAAAGCATTTATGCTGAATTTCTAAATACATTCCTAACAGCATAAGAACTAAAATTATCTCATTGCCAAACAAAAGGCTTCTGCATTGAAATGTGACAGCTTGCTTCTCAGGCAGCTTGTTGCCAGAAGGATACACACAATTTCCAGCAGAAAATTGGTTTCAGGAATTCACCCAATAGTCCAGACATAAAATAAACTTCCCTAGTTCTTTGCAACAGGGCAAGGCCATTGAGATTCACCCCTGCTCCATTCAACAGACAGCCCTGAATTTCCTTCAAATTTAAGAACTCAAACTAACTAGACCCGATTATGCCTCAAATGCTATAGAACAGCATTGCATTCTGAGGCATTTCTATTTCTTCAGTGATTTTATTCCACAGAATTGCTCATGACTTCAGACAGTATCGCTTAATTAAGCCCCAGTAGAACTGAATTTAAGCTTTCACCTGAGAAAATATATTCCACCATTACTCAAGAATACAGTTTGCCACTACTGGACATGACATGAATTGTTTAGCTCTATTAAATAGAAGTTTCCCAAAAGTTCTGAGCCATTTTTTGTCTTCATAAAAGCACAACACATGCCCTTCAATAGTTAGCATTTGAATATGAATAGAGAAATTCACGATTTAGTGGCATTTGCAAAAATGGACTTTCAAAATTATTTTCGTTTTTTAAAATTGTACCACCAGATGCAAATTTAGTGATCATTAAGCCTACTCTTCTCATTTTCCTGATTAGAAAGGAGACCAGGAAACACCAACTGATTGGTTCAAATCAGGCAGTCATCTAGGGTAGAACCAAGACCAAAATCCAGCTTTCCTGCTTCCTTATGTCTCTTTTCAAAGGAACAGAAAAAGGACATGAAAAACAGAAGGTCTAGAGAATGCTATTCTCTCTTGAAAGACATGGCCTTCCAGGCAACTGGCTCCTATAGCCTGGCAAAAGCTGCCAAGGGGAACAGTCACTTGTCCATTTGAAGGAAGGAGGCAACTTAAAAGATGAAAGAGTCATGAGAGATTCCTGCTCCAGCCCCAGTCCCCCATACAACTGTTAAGTTTTTTTAGTTTTATAGGCATATTTGACTTTAAAGAAAATCTGAAACATAAAATCCAAATTTATAGATCAGATAGGAAGCACAGTTTATTTTACAAAAAATAAAAATAAAGAAAGAAATCTTTGCTTTACTAAGCTCTTCAATACGGTTTTCTCTAAAATAATGACCTCCCGTATGATTAATAAATATCCCATTCAGGTGCAACATTCAGGGCTATTTCTATTGCATTAAGCAAGGTACCCCTCTACACCGTTGACTCCACTAAATGTAGCTTACTTTCTTATTGTAATTGGGAGGGAAACGCACAGGGTGAGATGCCCACCGACAATGGTCTGCTGGTGCCAGGTCACGCCCACTCAGAAGAACCTATTGTGGGCATATCTTCCCAACTCTGCGTTCACTGGTTAAGGGGTCTGATAGTTGGCCCTTGGTGGATGAACAAAGTGAGGAACGGCGAAGGCATGAGACTGTGAAGCAGGTTCACTGTGTACCATCAGTTGTCAACTTGTCTGAGTCTAGTGACAAAACACATTCATATACAACAAGTTACAGGAAGCAGATGTGTTACTTACAGATAGGCAGCAAGGAACAAAGAAGCATGAGATCCATGGTGAGCCAGTTCCCCAAGGCTCAAGAAAGCTGCCCAGGCTGCTTGTGCCCCACTTGCAGCACAGCTGAAGACCCTGAGAGGCAGCTGCCCTGGATTGTAGACCTCAGGGACATGTCATTCACTGGGCCAAAGAACATCCTGCTTCCAGGGGAGAAAGGAACAAAGCCCAGACCGTCCCATGTAGTTCCTGCTTAACTCAAGTGTTACATCCCCTAGGAAGGACACAAACAAGGCCCAGACTGTTTCCGGCAGCTCCTTCCGATCCCAGCTGTTGCCTTTCCAGCACATTCTATAGATATATACATAGAACTAGAGGAACTACAAACAGCAGGGAGAACTGAGTCAGTTCAAGGCCACCTAAAAAGCTGTTCTGGAAAAGCAAACTTATTTAGGTTCCGCAAGTTCTTGGAATAAAAAATAAAAGATCATACAGAAATGGTCCAGGGCCCTGGTCGGATTCCATGTAGCCTGGAGTCTGGGCTTTAGCAGACTTCCTGCAAAGAAAAAGAACTTAACTCCCTGCAAAGAAAAAGAAAAGAGAAAAGAAGTATACCGTACTGTGGAATGGAAGTTTAGGGAAGACATTCCGAAGGCCTCAAGCTCTGTGCCAGGCCTAGAGACCATGGCCCACGTAATGTGCGAGCATCAACATGGCATCAACAGAACAATGACAGTGATACAGGGCAGCCAGGACTCCTCTGGGCTGGGGAGGCCTGGACTTCATGTCCACAGGTGTACCCATAAAAGAGGAGTGACGGGGACCATCTCACAGCTACCACCTGGAAGCTTAAAAGCACATGGAAATATGAGAGAGGACAATTGGTGGGACCAAGTAAGAAAAATGACTCATCTGCACCTATGAGCTAGTGTCATCAGGAGACAGATCTGGTAAGTGGTGCACAAGGAATGGGAAAACACTAAATGAAAGCTACATGCTTTGGCCTAATTGGCCCAGATCTGTCCTCCTAACAATCAAATTTCACTTAGCCTGAATTATTTGGTCGCAAAGCCTTAATGACAGAACAGAGTCAAGAAACACGCTCATCCTCCACCCACCTGGGTAGGGGTCAATAGTCATTGGGACTTTTTGTGTGTGGGAGTAATCACTGGGCTCACAGAATGTTAATGCTAATATTTAATGAGGTGCAGTATTTCACTGTGGCAGACACTAGAAAGGATTTATCATTAGCACAGTTCTAAGATTTCATATTGCAATTTCAATTGGTGCTTATGTGGGGAATAGCACATTTCGGGTCCATTTAGAATCATTCTATTCCTTCTGGCCTCTTTTGTGATCTTTACCCACCTAACCCATGAGTAGGGTAATATGAACCTATTGAACTGTTTGCTATCTCTTGCTAAACATAAGTGGCCTTGCATTAAAGACACAGCATGCAAATTATCTAACATCCAGGTCTATGGCCCAACCATCTCATTATTGTCCTAATGAAACTGTGGCTTCCCAAAATTCAGACAATGTTTACAAACAAGAATAGGTGAAAATCGTATCTGCCATTCAAACTGACTTTCCAACTCGACCAGAGAATTATGATATATATGTACATGTGTAATAAATTTGAATAGTCAATTTCATTCATGTAACAAAATATTTTCTTACAGGCCAATTCTTGAGTATAAATAAAAACTTTAATTGAGACTAAGATTTGCTTATCTTTTCATTGTTGATATATTTGACCACATTTATATAATTGAGGTTAATGAAAACATTTGGGATAGGAAACGTGCTCAAATCTTGTAAAGCTTATTGGTCCAGTGTTTTTAAAAAATTATTTTCTAATACATTTTGTGTCAGGTTAATGATGAAATATTTTGGCATAAAGAACAAAAGGAATTTTTCCTATGGCTCTTCTCATTTGCAAAATGAACTAAAAAATAAAGCCCAATATTCTTCTTATCCCACAATCCTATTATGGGCTCAACTGACCAATAAAAAGCATCCAGCTGGGTACATGGATTGGGGCCCAACCTTCATTTATTCCGTTTGAATCTTTCCAAATAATCACCTCAGTTCAATAATTTTCAACTCTTCTTTCATTTTGTCACAGATAGATCCGGTCTAAATGACTGTTTTAGAAGAAAGTGGATATTCCACCAGTCAATCAAGAAATTTCCACAAGAAGATAAAAGGCAAGCAGATTGAATATGCAAATTTACCCAATTCCCAGAGAACTTGTGTCCTGCAATCATTTGGTTTTACATCTGTGTCCCATCTAGGAGCAGTCACCCAGCCATTTAACCAAATACCTCCTCAAACTGTCTGCAAATACATCGCGGTTCATTTGGGTAGATTTTTTTAAAGAAAGTCTGTGTATTATTATTAAAATCGTATCACATGTTTATTAGTAGACAATTTAGAAAGTATATTCAAATGAGAAAAGAAAAGAAAATGAAATTATCCATATTTTCCTCCTACTTCTAAAATAGGTTTTGTGAACCTTTTGTTCCATAATGTTCCCATCTTCTCTTCCTCTGTATAAGTGGTGTATGTGTGTGTGTGATGTTTATCGGTTGTGTGGTGTGTCTGTGTGTGTATGGTATTGGAGGGATGTCGGGGTGTGTGGGGGGGGGTGTCATGCCCAAACCCTATTAACCCTATGGAGGGTTTAAGAGGCCAAAGAAGAGACCCAGAGCCAGCAAACAGGACATGGGGTTTTGTTAGGGGCTTACACACAGGGGAGAGTCCAGTGGTACATGCTGGACAGGAGAACCGCAACCACTTGCAGATAGCATGCAGGTTACACAGCATTTTCACTTAATACCCTCCCTCCAATGACCTCCACCCTGCAATCTTCATTTAACCCAAAACTCAGGGCCTCAATCCCCTGCAAGGTGTGTAGGCAGTGTGTGGTGTACATGTGTATACTCTAGAGCTCCGAGTGTTAGAATTCATTGCCCACATTACTTGCTTTGCCACGTGCACCTATGGAACTCCACCACACTATGATGGTATCTAGTCTCAGGAAGTTTCGAGCTCGGAATCCTAAGTGCTGAGCTTAGGATCTTTGTCGCTTCTCACACCCCAAAACTATTACTGTGTTGCTTGCCTGGATTCTGGCCTCTCACCTTACTCTGCATACTTTCAGTCAACATTTTGTTTTGTTTCTACCTGTGAGACCCACTGAGCTTGTCATATTACTGGACATCTGCCCCTCCTGGGCCCTTTTGGTACCAATCTCTGCCTCAGTTCCACCTCTGCTCTGGTCTCCAACCTCCAATCCACTTCTGCTTCCTGCCAACTCTCGCTCTCACTCTACCTGGACGTCTTTTTCTCTTCCTAGATCTCCTGACATTGCTGTTTCCTATGCCGGAGGTTCCTAGGTGTGTGCCTACCTCATCCCAAGATTGCCTTGCTGGGCTGTCACATCCCTCCACTAAAAGAAACCCACTTCTGACTCACGATGTGTGTAGATAGTCCTGCAAGGACTCTGTTTACTCAGCAATTGAAGCCTAAGGAGATTTCTTATCACTTTTTTTTTTTTTTTTTGGATCAGAATGATTCTTTTTGTAGAACAATATTTTAAAGCAGCTACCTGCACTTTCAAGAATGGTAAACTTTAGCAATTGTAAAACAAGTATAACTTCCAGTCTTGAAAAGCAAACCACACATGCACATAGCTTATAATGTTCACCCCAAATAAGAAGGACTGCTGCATATTTTACAAGTTCAGGGAGTTGTGATATCCTCCGATGCCATTGAATGTTGTAAACAACATATTGAACTTAGAAATAACTGTTCAATTTCCTATAGGACTGTCTACCTCATCCTGGCTCTGCCCCTCTGGTCCTACATTCTTGTGTCCATGACCCAACTTCTTTCCCAACCCTAGCACTGACAGTTACCACGACAGGAGAAGTTTGCAATTTTGTTTAGGAAAATAAATAAATACATTAACAAAACCATCATTACTTGGAAGCTTTAATTGTTTTATGCTGGTTGAATATTACTACATTTAACTCACAACATCCAGTTGTGAAATATCTAGTAAGTCCATAATTTCAGCTCTAAGAGTTCTGATATCTTCCCTGATACATAACTCATCCACTCTGCCACCTTGTTCAGAGTTCCAAAGCAGGAATTGGGCAACAGAGAACAAGACGGGAAACCTCTTGTTGAAAGACAAAAAGGAAAGGTCCAGGTAGGCAGACAGGATCACTAGCCCTCCTTCCTCCTATTTAAAGAATTACCCCAGCAACTCCCTTCCCTCTCGTACATCAAATTTTCTGTTCCTAATGTATCATTTCCATCAACCTGCAACTTGAAACATCAAATAATGATTTCAGCTTTCCTTCTCCCTTAAACAACTCCCCACTTTCAAAACGAACACCCAGCACCCAACACACACACACATGCATGCACACACACTTCCAGAAGACAAAATCTAAAACAAGTTAGGAAACTGCATTGGAGAGAAGAAGTAAAAATTATACTTAAGACACCCGCACACCACTTCCTACTGCCATCCCAGAAACAGAATGGATGCCTGAAAGAATCCCCCCAGAAGTTTGAGAGTGATTTTGAGTGGAGGGAATTTCTGACGACTTCTCTGGCATACCCAGTAGAATGCCCAGTAGGCATGGAAACATGGTCAGCAGAGAGAAAGAGAAGGAGGGAAGTCACACAAGACAAGGCAAGCATCACCCCTGGTTTCATAAATAGCCAAGTGTGGTGGAATAGGGATTCCTAGGTTTTTCATGAACTTAAGAGTAGGCATTTGAAGATACCTAGAGAGAAGATCCAGTTTGCAAACCAGCCCCAAAGGAGGCCAGCCAGAAGAATGAAGGTGTATTAGCCCATTTTCATGCTGCTGATATAGACATACCCAAGACTGGGACATTTACAAAAGAAGGAGGTTTAATGGACTTACAGTTCCATGTGGCTGAGAAAGCCTCACAATCATGGCAGAAGGCAAGGAGTAGTAAGTCACCTCTTATGTGGATGGCAGCAGGCAAAGAGAAAGAGAGTTTGTGCAGGGAAGTCCTCTTTTTAAAACCATCAGATCTCATGAGACTTACTCATTATCACAAGTACAGCACAGGAAAGACTTGCCCCTGTGATTCAATTACCTCCCACCAGGTCCCTCCCACAACATGTGGGAATTCAAGATGAGATTTGGGTGGGGACACCATCAAACCATATCAGAAGGGAACCACCCTCTTGACAATTGGAGAGCAGGGGAGGGGAAGCAGTGGTGCCTCCAAAGGATCCCCTGCAATAGTCTGTAAAGGGCACTAGCCCAGACACCAAAGATCGTCCCATGTGACACACAAGAGAGCCAACACTGGAAGTCATCCATGCCTAGAGGCTCAACCATGGACATCAGTAGCTGGACTGCATTAGCAGTGGAGTGGGCAATAAAAAATAAGGGAGTGGACCAACTTTTATGTTGCCAAACTGTACCCAGGTACATACACAAACTCCCCATCTGCCTTACATTGCTAGTGGATGGACCCTCAAGCTCAATGGGATAGCATCAGGCCCATGAGTTGGGGAAGAGAACCCTCTGAGAGGGCACTGTGAACTGTGATGTGAAGCAGATAGTGACATGTCAATTTGACTGACTGTTTACACAACAGAAAGTTTTTAAATGTAGTTGACTGAGATACATGGTCACAAGAAGATTGTTTTCCACTGCCCGGTGAAAATAGTGGCTTTAAAAAGAATTAAATTCTGTTAAATAATATATATGTTTCCCACCTTATTTTTAATCACTGAACTCACTTCTGATGGCATATATACCTAAAAGTCAGAAGGAAGAGAGCTGACCCATTATGGAGAGTACTGAGACATTGAATAATGAATTGAATGAGATCACAAGCATGATGTCAGGCAATGGATATTAGCCTGATGTAAGACTAGTTTTCTGGGTCCAAGGTGAATCCAAGAACAGGTTTTTTTCTACCCAGGGAAGTGTTCCTTCACACAGGAACACAGACTTATAGAACATGATATTAACAAAAAAGACAAGCAGCATTTAATGCCTCCTCCCAACTTCTCAAATCCAAACGTAAAGAAAAAGTGTACCTCTGGCCACAGAGAGGAGATCATTTCTCCTCAACATCCCAAGCAGGATGCAGCCCACACTGATGACTGAGGAGTCATGTTGGGGAGTGGGTGCAACTCAGCAGCCAGAGGGCCTCAGGAAACTGGCTTCTTTAACATCAGTCCAGCTCCAGGAAGTCTTTCCATCAGCAAAACTCAGGAGATGCAACGCAGCAGCGTGGGTCAAATATATGTCCCACTGTCTAAGCCTCCTCAGAAAGACAGCATCGGACCCCTCTTCAAATAAGGCAGCCGATTTTAGTCTCACTTATCAGGAATGTCCAGGCAAACAGCAAGTAGCCTAGACACACTGAGAAGCCAGCCTCGCAGCATAGCAGGGTGGTCAGGAAGACAGAAGCTGAAGTTTCTCAAGGCCATGGGGTGGGTGGGGAGAAAGAAATGAACAAGCATTTTTAAATGCACAATTAAAAGCCAAGTAGACAATTTTGCTTCAAAAAATCAAAGTGGGGCCAGGCCCGGTGACTCATACCTGTAATCCCAGCACTTTGGGAGGCTGAGGCAGGCAGATCACTTGAGGTCAGGAGTTCAAGACCAGCCTGACTAACATCGCAAAACCCCGTCTCTACTATAAAATACAAAAATCAGCCAGATGTGGTGGTGCATACTTGTAATCCCAGCTACTTGGGTGGCTGAGGCAGGAAAACTGCAGAGGTTGCAGTGAGCCAAGATCATGCCACTGCACTCCAGCCTGGGCAACAGAGTAAGAGTCTGTTTCAAAAAAAAAAAAAAAAGAAGAAATCAAAGTGCATTTTTAGGCAACTTGCAGCAGCCAACTTTATATCTAAGGTCTGTAGGCTTCTATCGCAAATGTAAGAGAGGGTAGGGAAGCCAAAGAAAGAAAAATCTCAATTCTAAGTGAATTTGCTTGGAAGGGCCTATGCCCCGTGGAAGATTGTCTAAGAGATCCCTCACCAAGCCCCCTTTGCTGCCAATTTCTTAATACTCCTTTACTGCATATTATAAAGCTCTATCATAGTTTCAAAGTGCCGCTGAGGAAATGGAACTATTAGGGTTAATACGTGCTTATATACAGAAATAAAACATTTTAAAATTTCTTCTAATTTAGTTATAAAAATATTTCTGCCACTAACAGAACCCAGTGTATATTTAACCAAGCATCAGGTCTGAGCAAAGATAGTGGCAAGCCAATCAAATATCTGCAGAAATAATCTTAATATTTGTATTATTTGTATAGCTCCCCAATTACAATTACAAAAGAGTTGAGCGATAAGAAATCATCGAATTCTGTTTTAAAATAGCCAGGAATCTTAATCTCCACTGAAACCTGCCAAAATTTCTAAGAAGATATTTAACTACACTCCCACTTGGCTTCATTTAATTTTTTATAAATGTGTTTGCCATCATGATTATAACTTTGAAAATATTGCCTTATAAATATTTTATCAACAAAAAGTTTTAGCACTCCCCCGCCCACTGACTTTGAGAGAAAACCAAACTGTCTTGCTTGATTTGAGTGGAAGAAAACTTTCCATATATATATCCGCAAGTTTTGACAAATTTTGTCTTGAGTCATTCTGAATGGAAACTTCTAAATTCCAGTGTGAGAAGCTTGCAAAAGACATTAGTTACTGAGCTTTTAGGACTGAAACTCTGCTGTTATTTCATGATAACAATCTTGGTAATATAGAGATAAATTCAGCTAATGTACTTGGAAGAACTACAGTGAGATTGGATTCAAAGGATATTTGCTAGAAATTAGATGTGTTTCCTCCTATAGTTAATAGCTTTGAAAAGTTATGATACTATCCTACTTCCTGACACAGATGTAAAAGCATCAATAAATGTCTTCTTTTATCTCGGTTTGCCTTTTAGCAGAAAATTACTTGAACTTCCAATGGTGTTAACTTATAGGAAAATAAGAAAGGGACATTTTGACTTTATTTAAAAGATAGTACCAGCTCTGCCCTAGAACAAATCCTTTGAGCCTGATTTCAAAGACTAAGGAAATGATACATGAGCACACTGATAGCCTGATGGCTGTAAATCATTCCCTACCTCTAGGATAAAAAAAAAAAAAAAAAAAAAAAAGGAGAAGATAATGGTTCAGAAGAAAAGCACAAGAATTTCTGGGGTGGGGAAGTGTAGCAATGCCAACAGATGCCTGTTGAAGCGTTTTTTTAAACCGCTTCCAGAAATAACTGGCAAAATAAAGCCTCTAAATGTTTAAGCCAAATTAAATTGCTTTCAAATGATCAGTAAAACATGGTTGCCATGGTTTCAGTTGCCCACATGTGGTGTATAAACTAAATACTTCCTTGCAGCAAAAATGCCTGTGTATTAAGCATGAGCCACGCACACACACACACACACACACACACACACACAAAACTAATTATAGTGTTCTTAGATGTTTGAAATCTTTCAAAATTAAAATAATGATTAATTATAACTTTTTAAGTGTCAGCTGATCTTACCTGCTAGCGTGGCGGCCATCAGTTGTTCTTGCTCCAAGTCCTCAGTCTTATCTTTGCACTAAAACCCAAGCCCTCCCCAGATGTCTAGTAAAGAACTGAATGGCCTCTGATCACAATAAAGTCACAGCCAGCTTCTGACCCTACAGGTATTCTAAATGCTCAATAAGAAGATCTTGATTTGCTAGGAAGTTTCTTAAAGCCATTTTCCCAGAAGAATCTGAAACTTTATTGTGGGTTTCAGTTAGGTTTTGTTTCTGTTTTCGTTTTTTTGTTTTAATTTCACCAAAGAAGTCCCCCTTTTTTTATCCCTTATTTCCTCCATCACATTCCAATATGGAATTTTGTGGATTTAAAAATCAATCCATTGATCAGTGAGCATTTATTGACCAGTACTATTAGGCCAGATGCTATTTAGACATTAAGGTTACAAAAATAAGACATAACTTGTTTTTTTCATAGATGACACTGATTAGTCAGTCTAATTTTTTAGACCACTAATTTCTAATATAGTGTGGTAAAGCAGTGGTAGAAATATGGACAGCATGTTTTTCACAGAAGAAAGAGCACAGAGGAGAGGCACAAACTCTAGCCTGGGAAATCCAAGAGAGCCAGGAATCTTCCTACAGTTTACCCTTGACTTGTATGTCAGCCTGTAGTAGGAATTAGCCAAGTGTAAGGGAGAGATGAAGAGAATTCCAGTTAGAGGAAGAGCAGAGTCCCAACTTAGTATGTTCAAGGAATTACAACACTCTATGTCCCAATGTGGCATAATATGTCAGGTAAGAGGCAGCACAAAATAAAGTTGGAGAAATGGACAAAAATGAGGTCCTAGATTCTCATGATATGATTTTTTATCCTAGATTCTTGTAGGATCCTAAATCTTACTGGTTCCGTTTCTCTGGAGAACCAGCCATGTTTAGGAATATAAGGTTAATGTGGAGTCTTTGAAGGTTTTGGGTAGGAGAGTCATGTGGTCTGATTTGTCTTCCAGATAGATAACTGTGAAGGGCAAATTTGAAAGGGACAAAAATGAAAACAAGGAAATCACTTAGGAGACTATGTGTGACTACTATTTTTATGTCAACTTGGCTGGGACACAGGATGTCCAGATATTTGGTCAAATATTATTCTGGGTGTTTCTGTGAAGGTGTTTTTGGATGAGATTCATATTGAAATCAGTGAATTTGAGTAAAGAAAATTGTCCACCATAATGTGGGTGAGCCTCATCCAAGCAGTGGATGGACTCAGTAGAAAAAGAAACCAATCTGCCCTGAGGAAGGAAGATTTCTCGAGCTGACTACCTTCAGACTCAGGTTCATGTGCAGCACTGGTTCTTCCTGCATGACATCCTTCCACTGGGCAACTCTGCTGTCCCAGTGTCTCCTGCCCCACTGACCTGCCCTGCAGATTTCATACTTACCAGTTGCTGTAATACCATAAGTCAATTTTTTTATCATTGATTAACTCATTGATTGGTTGATTAATTTTCTGTTGGTTCTGCTTCTTGGAAAACCCTATTACACTCTGTGACCCAAGACATAGATGATGAGGGCTCCAACTGGAGTAGTGATCATAAAGGTAGAACTTAATATAATTTAAGAAGAAAAATCAGCAATACTGATGACTAAAGTGTGGGGAGGTGGAAAGAGGTGCTGTGTACCCAGGCACTTTGGCAAGTGACAGTTTTTGACTCCTGTGCTCTAGCACAGGTTTATGAAGTTGAAGAAACTCAAAGACCTTACTTGTTTGCACAATGTGATGCCTCTTTGAATCTGGCACTGCAGTCAAAGACCGTCACTTAGCTAAGTGCCTGAGTGCATAGCTGTGCCACCAACTAAGGTAGAAACTCTAGAGTAAGCAAAGTCCCAGGCAGGGTGATACAAGCCATGAGTTTCAGACATGCTGAGTTTGAGGTGCCCTGGGCATCAGAGTTGAATATATGAGTCCAGAGCTCAGAGGAGACAATGGCTGGAAATGCCAATTTGGAGCTCATCTTCTATCATTTAGAACTGTATACATGAGACTTAATACAAACACTCAGAAAAAGGTTGAAGGAAGAGGAAAGCAATGAACCAGAGGCAAAATTTTGGGAACCACCCAAGTTTAATGAGTGGGCAAAGAAAGTAGAAATAAAAACAGGGCAAAGCAAGTGGACCCCAGACAGCTCATGACAAAAGTTTAGGAACTGCGACAGCTGAAGACACAAGACTCCTGGGTTGGAGACAAAGGGTTTTATTACTGACAGCAATAGCAGTAGCCCAAACATCGGCATTTTCTTGCACAAGTTTCCCAAACACAAATTCCCACAGGGTAGTGCTTTATCACATCTTTTCCTTCTCCTTAAAGAAATGGTTAAAGAAAGGAAAACACCTGGTAGACTTGTGAGGAGAAGTCATTACAGACAGTGGAGCTAAAAAAAAAAAAATATGGCTAAAGGGAGTAAGGTCACCACTTCAAGGTGACCAGAATTACTTTCTGGCATGGGCCAGATCCATGACAATCACCAAGCTAAATGGATTTGCTTTGTTTTTCAATCATCCACACAGGCTACCAACGGACCTACATCACTGAGAATAAACCAAGATCAAACCATCATGGGAAGACACCACAGATTTAGTTACAGCAACCAAAGAATGGCGAGAAATCCTAACGAGGGAAAGTAATTCCATGGTTTTCTAACCCACAGGACCCCCAAGCCA
The DNA here is from genome assembly GCF_009761245.1 of Sapajus apella. Lineage (NCBI taxonomy): Eukaryota > Metazoa > Chordata > Mammalia > Primates > Cebidae > Sapajus > Sapajus apella. Next base: position 15,076,496 of record NW_022436958.1, read on the forward strand.
CAAGTCCAGCTATATATTCTCAGCACAGAGAAACAAAAACAAATAAACATAGAATCAAATCTCTGCATTGAGGAAAACTAGTCATGAAGCTCTAAGCTCAGTGGCACAAATCACTGTTGCATTGAGACCTGCCATAACCGCTTAGGTGAGTAGTTCTCTGGGAAAGTGCTTACAAACTTGTTTGGGAATTTCAAGCACGTTTTAACCCCATAAGTTCCTTTAATTACTTGAGCGTATGTGTTTTATGGTTCACTGAGGAAGCTATAATCTCTGGACACAGGTTTATGAATTTGAAGAAACTCAAAGACCTTACTTCATTGCAAAATATGCTGCCTCTATGGAGATCTAAAGAGACATTTTTAAAAGAGCAGTTTTTTCAAAAAAACTAAAAGAAAAAGAATCAGTTGCAGGTCATAAAAATGTGTATTTCTTATAATTACACATGCGTGTATTTTTAATTATATGAATTATGTACTTTATGTGACATCTACATGTCTTATTAAATGATATTACATTCATTAAGACAACAAAATCCCTCAAGTGCCATTTATATCATTTGTATAAGTTTTTCTACAAATGTGGTATATAAAGAGATCATCATCCATAGCTTCATAGCTCCTTTGAAAAAACTTAACCAGCCATACAAATCAACAGTAACAGTAGTTTCTATCACCCAGTACTTCAATTATGAGATTTTTCAACTCATACAAGTCTTTCATGATCCTTTCATGTCCATGCTTCATAATGGAGTTTGTCTCTCAAAACTCAGATCAGATTCTCCTTGCCCTAATGTCACACCCCATTCACCACTCCCACCCTAATAGAGCTTGTCACTCTCTCCAGGATTGATTGTAAGTCTATTGTTGTTCTTACAATGCTGTATGGTAATTTATTCACTCAAGCATTTGCCTCCCCAGTAGACTTTCCAGCAGGCTGGGACTTCGTCTTGTACATTTTGAAGGGGATGGCAGAGCAAGTGCAGAATCATTTCCAAACATAATAAGGCAAGTAAAGAAATTCCAGTGAAAAAAAGCACTGCCATCTCCAAGTAAGTTTTTAATGAGTTGCTTCCTCCAACAGTCATAGCTCCCTCTGGTCCTGCCTCCTTTGAAATCTGTTTTTTATTGTTGTTGTTATTTGTTTGGGATTGAATATCTCCTAAAGCAAACAAGCACTAGATGCCATAACTATGTCCCAGGAGAAACAAATTAGAAATTCAGGAATATAATCAACCACTTCGAAAATCTCACTCAGTGACACACGCAGCTGGGAGTTCTGGGCCCAGGACTAGTATCCAGTTCAGAACCCCAGAATCAGATAGGGATGCTGCTGGTGTGTGTTTTCAAGCAATTTTGGAGGCTTTGAAAAAAATACTGCAAAATCTAACAGTCCACAGCTAGGAGGCTTCAGATAATCTGAAAGCAAAGACAAAAAGATCTTAGAAGTCATTAAGGTATTTGCTAATTGAGAAAATACAGAAATCAAGAAAATACAGAAGGTGTTTGTTAATCTAGTTAATACAGAAAGAGAATTTATTAAGTTCTTACTATGTACCTAGAATGTTCCTGGAGATTTTGTTGCTGTTGTCAAGAGCAAAAGTCACGGTGCTTGTAAGTAACTGAGACTTGAAATGTAGAACAAAACTTCACATATGAAACTACAAAATAATAGTAACAGGAACTACATAATCAATGCTAAAATTGAATAGATTAGTGTACCATATAGGATGGCCATATGTCACAGTTAATCCAGAATTGTTCTGATTGATGCCTTTGTCCCCATTTGGATGATAAATTACATATAGTCTGGTGTCATTTCAAAGAAAGGATTTTCCCTCCTTAGAGTAATGGCATGCATTGTTAATTCTTTACTAGGATAGAAGGAGAATAGCCATCATTTTCTGCCCTTGGAAATGACACCTAGTAATCACATATTAGAGGAATTCTGGAATTTTCCTGATTTTGTTTTATTTTGCTTTTTGTTTTTGCTTTTCTGCTACTTTACTGTTAGATTTGAGTTATCAATTACTAATTATTTTGGTTTTGTGAACATAGCACAATCTTTTGAAATAATCGGTAGCATCCTTAGTCAATATTTACATTTCTCACGCTTATAAAAAGACAAAAATCTATTTTGGAACAAAAGTGGAGAATCTATTTTGGAGCAAGGAACAGGAGAATTTTACTATATTTTTCCTTTTCTGTAAGATTTTAATTTTTCCATGTGAATGTGCTATCTTTTGTATAATTTGAATGTATGATCTTTTATTGTGACTTTATAATAAAAATAACAATATTTAAAAAGCAAAGGCAGAATGAGTAATATAACTCACACAAATGTTGGCTTTCTGTTGGCATCTCTTTTACGTTAAAAAACAAACAAGCAAACAAAATAGAAAAAATTAGCCAGGTGTGGTGGTGGGCACCTGTAATCCCAGCTACTCAGGAGGCCCAGGCAGGAGAATCGCTTGAACCCAGGAGGCGGAGGTTGCAGTGAGCCAAGATCATGCCATTGCACTCTAGCCTGGGCAGCAAGAGCGAAACTTCATCTAAAAAAAAAAAAAAAAAAAAAGAAAACTCTGGAAGAATGCCTGAAAAGTCTAACACACTTGGCACAGGTTTTTAGAGGCCCTGACAAGCCTGTGTTCATAGCATGCACAGTGCAGCGTGTACTGCTACAGAGGAATTGTTTTTACAGACTGTGTTTGTTTTGTTTTACATTCACTTTAAAAACCTAAGAAAAACTGGGGGAAGAATTAAAGGCTCATAATAAATTTTACAAGCCTGGACAGTGAAGAAAAACTCCAGAGTGTTATGAGGTGTTAAATAAATTGAATTGACTAAACTTTCTGTCCCATTATCATGATGGCCTTTACACATCTCACAATGTGGAGACTATTAGGTGTTAGCCTGGCTTAGAAAGATAAATTTTCGACTTCCAGACTGAAATGTTGAGTTAGGGTATACTGTGTGAGCCATAGGATTCTTGCTCTAATCAATTCTGTCTTTAATATTTGCAAAAATGCATATAAGTTAATTTTTTAAAAAGACAGGAAAATGATGGTAAAACTTATTCAAAATGCAAATATTTTCATTTTCTCCCTCATTATTGAAGTTTTCCTGCAAAGATAGTCATAAAAGGACGCCAAGGGCAAAATAGAATTGGTTTAGCTATTTTAAAATATTAGCAAGAATCCAGTCTTCTGTGACATTTTAGATGCAGGCTCAAAATTGATGCACAATTTTAGTGAAAACCCATTTATCTATTCTGCTATATGAATTGGTTTGCCAAAGGGGCTTTTCCTCTGTCCATTTTGTAATCTTCTTATCACTTTATCATATTAGGCATTATGGAGATATCTGTAATAATAACTGAACAACAATTATTTTTCATGCATGGGATCATTTTGATTCCATCCAAGCCAGTTTGTTAAAGACAAAATATCCTTGACATTCTCATGGGATGTATCCTGAGACCTTTGAAAATCTGCAAATCTGTGAATACCATTGTAGAATAAAGTTTTTTTCCTTCTGAAAAAAAAAAATAGAAAAGTTTAAGCAACTCAAAACTTCTACTGCTCTGGACCTGTTTTGGCCTCTGTTTCAATCACCAACATGTTTCTAGCCAATTTTTTTTCTTTAAAAAAATTAGTTTTTTAAATGGTTCTTTGGAGTTACCTTTATTAAAAAATAGAAATCAATTAAGCAATCAAGTAAATACAAAATTGATTATTGCAGAAGACCAATAAAATAGGCAAACTTTTATCAGTTTGACTAAAGAAAACACAAATAAAAACACTAAGAATCAAGAAAAACAATATAATGATATCAAACTAAAACAATCAACAAGGTCAAAATATAGCTTAAAGAGAGTTTATTCAAGCACAAAGTTTGAGGAGAGGCTACCAAGAAATACAGATTCCAAAGAATGGAAGTCAATGTTCCCAAGTATAGAAGTTTGGGGTTATTTATGCAGATAAAGTTTAAGGAAACAGAATAGAATTTCAATATCTTTTCACATAAAGCTTAATGCATAATTCCAACAATCTGATGAGTCAAGGTGGTCTAGGTATGAGACAACGAAAGAGTCAGTTAACCTATAACAAAGATCCATGCTTGAAAAGAAAAGTCTGGTCCCTGATTTTCCCTAGTCATTCACAGAACAAGAACAATGAGGAAGAGAGTTCATCTACAAACTAAGTTGCAGAAGTTGCAAACATGCAATATGACTCAAGGAAAAAAAAGTGTCCCGTAGTAAAGGTACTAGTCCAAGATAGTTTTACAAGAAAGTATTATGAAATCCTCAAGGAACAAACAATTTCTATGTCATACAAACCAAGGACTACTTTTTCCAATAATACAAGAATGGTCAACATGAGGAAATCTGCTGATGCAAATGGCTTTATTAAAGGATTAAAGGAGACTGGACACAGTGGCTCATACCTGTAATTCCAGCACTTTAGGAGGCTGATGAGATCAGATCACTTGAGGTCAGGAGTTCCAGACCAGTCTGGCCAACATGGCGAAACCCTATCTCTACTAAAAATAGAAAAATCAGTCAGCTGTGGTGGCTCATGCTTAAAATCACTCGAACCCAAAGAGAACATTTAATAAATTTACCATTAATTTCCAATTTTAAAAATCTTATTAATAGAAGAATAGAAGAAAAATACTTAAATTTGATAAATCACTTCTACCAACAACCTTCAGGAAACTTCATACTTAATGATGAAAGTTAATATTCACATTAAAGTTAGGAATAAGACAAGCACTTCTATTATTAATACTCTTTTACATTGTTTCTGTTTAACCTGTCTAAGCTAAATGACTCGTTATGAGTCTTTGTTTTCAGCTCTTAGTAATTTATACAATTGAAGGTCTACATCATGAGAATCACAGGTAGAGAAATTAGAACATTCAAACAACAAATGTATTTCTTAAAGAGATATTTAAAATGTAACATCCAAACCTTTTGAGGACTGGTTTTTTAATAAGGCTGCCTATGAAGCTCTGTCTACTTTAAATATAATTCTCTGCTGTAAAGTCATTTAGAATTTAGATAAAATTCATTTTCTTACATACGCTGCTTGACCGGAATACAAGTCTAATGACAATCAGTAGAGTAAAAAGAATTTTAATGTCTCATGTTCCATAGCAGCTTGTTAGCTATGGCATAAATTCATCTCTACAGACCTAATTCAGGAGAAATGTTGTTACAATAACTGAACAGATCGTAAGCTCCACAGGCACCATGCTCTCCATGGAATAGATTTCATTGCTAACAGAGAATGCCGACTGCATTTATTTTAATAAAAGTCTGCTGCTTGTGTACAAGTAGAAGAGCATTTTTTTCACTGCATTAATTTTATATGTTTCAGAATCTAGACTAAAAGCTATAAATTAAAAGAAAGGCAACTAGAATATCCTGGTTGTCTGTGACATAGCACCTCTGAAATAAGTATCACAAAAAGAAAGTACAACAAAATAAATATACTAACATTGGATTATAACCCAAACTATAAGACAAACATCCATGAGTCAATGCTAGTATAAATAAGTGAATGAATAAATAGGTAGAGAAAAGATAAATCTACCATGCAGAATTCCAAACAATTTGTGTGGCTATTCCACCCTCAGGAAAGTGGCGCATAACTCCCACCTTCAAATGTAGTCTGCACACCGTGACTTCCAGCAAGTACAGCAAGTAAAAGGGGGTAAAGAGTAACTTGACAGTGGAGAAACCTAACTGACACACCTAAGCGAGGTGCTTATGATAAACATCAAGAGAGAGTGGTAAGTCTTGTGGATAGTATGCGCCCTTGATAGGATGTGATGAGACTGGCACTTTACCTCCTCAAAACCCGTAATCCCAGCCTAATCAAGAGAAAAACATCAGGCAAATCTCAATTGAGGGGTATTCTACAAAATGCCTGACCAGTCCTCCTTGAAATTGTCAGGGTCATCAAAATAAGGAAAGTTTGTGAAATTGTCATAATCAAGAGAGGCCTAAGGAGTTGTGATGTCTAAGTGTAACGTGGTCTCCTGGATGGGATCCTAGAGCAGAAAGGGACATTAGCTAAAAACTCAGGAAATGTGAATAAAGTATGGACTTTAGTTCATACTGATGTATCCATACTGGTTCCTATATTGTGACAAACATGCTACACTAATGTAAGATGTTGATAATAGGGCAAACTGGGCATGGACTAACGAGAACTTTGTACTGTCTTCACAATGTTTTGTAAATCTGAAACTATTCCACGATTAAAATGTATTTAAAGATAACAAAAAAAAGGAAATACAGATAAATGAGCTATTTTTTTGTTTTTGGTTTTCTGTTTTTGAGATGGAGTCTCACTCTTTTGCCCAGACTGGAGTGCAGTGGTGCCATCTCAGCTCACTGCAACCTCCACCTCCTAGGTTCAAGCGATTTTCCTGCCTCATCCTCCCAAGTAGGTGGGATTACAGGTGCGCACCACCATGTCCAGCTACTTTTTGTATTTTTAGTAGAGATGGGGCTTCACCGTGTTGGCCAGGACTGGTCTCGAACTCCTGACCTCAAGTGATTCACTGCCTCAGCTTCCCAGAGTGCTGGGATTATAGGTGCGAACCACTGTGTCGGGCCTGAGCTGACATTTTTATTTCTCCAATGCTATTCAGCAAACAAAGTGATAAAGTAAAGCCTTGACACTCACCAATTTAATATTCTAGGATACCTTGATTAATAAGTTAGCTGGATAATGAATTTTAAATTAGATATCATTTTCTATTATAATTTTGAAGATATTTCCCCATCATCTTAGAGTTTCCAGCATTACTGTTGCAATATTAATGTCATTCTTCCTTTGAATTCTTTTTTATCTCTCTGAAAAATAAGATAAAATAAAATTTGTAAAGTTCCCTTATTGTTCCTGGCATCCTGAGATTTCATCATGCTGTACCATTGTGCCAAATGAAGTAGGCCCTTCAACCAAGAAATTCATGTGCTTCAGTTCTGCATAATTTTTGTAATTCTGTTGATGAATTCTTCTCCTCCATTTTCTCTGTTCTCTCTTTGCAAAATTCTTATTATTTTGGGTTTTAGGTTTCCTGACCTTGTGCTTTAATTTTCTTATTTTTTTCTCTCATTTTTATCCTTTTTCTCTTTTTTCCACTTTCTGAGAAATTATTCAGCTTTATATTTCAACCATTCTTTCAAATGTTCCCAAGGACAATTTTTGTTTTTGTTTTAACTGATCTTGTTTGTTACAATTATTCTATTCTTGCTTCCTATAGGGAATCTCCTATTCTTCAAGGTTTTGTTTTGTTTGTTTTGAGACAGTCTCCTTCTGTTGCCAGACTAGAGTGCAGTGGCACAGCCTTGGCTCACTACAACCTCCACCTCCCAGATTCAAGCAATTGTCCTGCCTCTGTCTCCCAAATAGCTGGGATTATAGGCGCACACCACCACACCCGGCCAACTTTTGTATTTTTAGCAGAGACGGGGTTTCTCCATGTTGGCCAGACTGGTCTTGAACTCCTGACCTCAGGTGATCCACCCACCTCAGCCTCCCAAAGTGCCAGGATTACAGGCATGAGCCACAGTGCCTGGCCTTCTCTGAGGTTTTAAGTGATAGTTTTGTAAAGTTATCTTATTTATGAGTAGTTTGGTGTTTTATGTTTGTTTGTTTATGACTCAAGAAGCTTTGCTCTGATGCCTGATAATTGCAGATTGTCTATACATACTTAAGAGTGGAGCTTTACAAGTCAATTAAAAGCTGGAATATTTTATATTAAATAAGGAAGGAAATCCTGCCACATGCTATACAACAAAGATGCAAATTGAGGACATTATGCTAAGTGAAATAAGCCCGTCACAGAAGGGCAAATGAAGTATGAGTCCACTTATACAAGATCTCTAAAGTGATCAAACTCATAGAAACAGAAGCATGGTGGTTACCAGGGAAGAGGAGGAAATGGGTAGTTGTTCAATGAGTATACAGTTTCAGTTTTGCAAGATGCAAATGTTCTGGAGATCTGTTGCACGGCAATGTGAATATTCTGAAATACTTACTGTTACTCAAGTCCACACTTAAAAACAGTTAAGATGAAAAATTTTATGTGTTTTTTACCACAATTAAAATTTTTATTTACATTTATTAAAAATTGATTAGAAGCTTTGAGCACAAAGGTGGGGCTATTTTGCCATGGCTCCAGTTCCAAGTGATGAGGACGGTATTTCACTAAGGCATCCCTAGCGTTAATGTAATTAGGTGTCTCCTCTGGGAAAGCGATGGGCCGCTTAGATTCCCCAAAAACTGATCATCCGAATTCCTCTCCTATAGGGCACAGGGCTGGCTGCTGGCTTTCTGTGAGGTTTGTAGGAAAAGACAGTGATTCAGTGATTTCAGAACTGAGTATACAAATTTTACCTCCTTCCCCCCGGCTTTCAGTATGGTCCCCTGTCCTCAATTGTGCTAGGAATCCTTTCTACATTACCCCTTCTATATTACACTTCCAGGGAATATACCTTCAATCTTCTTCCATGATGAGGGAAGAGCAAGCCATCATACAACTTTGTAGAGTCAGGACATAGGCCTAGGGAGCTTAACTGCTTCAAGAAGAAATCAAACTACTTTCTTTGCATTTACAGAGGTATCTGCTCTAAATGAGCCTTAGGGATTCAATTCCGTGTAAATCAATTTGTTTCTCAACTTTCTCCACTGCCTAGGGAGGATTCAGTCAAGTCAGGTCTGCTTCATCAATTGCCACTTTCCCATCTACTTATCAATTTTCAAAATTTTGTTCATTTTCTCTCCCATTCTCTTGTCTTCATGTGTTTATGTGTTTTAAAAAAGAGGTTTAGAGGCCAGGCGCAGTGGCTCAAGCCTGTAATCCCAGCACTGTGGGAGGCCGAGGCGGGTGGATCACTAGGTCAAGAGATCGAAACCATCCTGGTCAACATGGTGAAACCCCGTCTCTTCTAAAAATACAAAAAATTAGCTGGGCATGGTGGCGCGTGCCTGTAATCCCAGCAACTCAGGAGGCTGGGGCAGGAGAATTGCCTGAACCCGGGAGGCGGAGGTTGCAGTGAGCCGAGATGGCGCCATTGCACTCCAGCCTGGGTATCAAGAGCGAAACTCCGTCTCAAAAAAAAAAAGAGGTTTAGGCCGGGCACAGTGGCTCATGTCTGTAATCCCAACACTTTGGGAAGCCGAGGCAGGTGGATCACTTGAGGTCAGTAGTTTGAGACCAGCCTGGCCAACATGGAAACACCCTGTCTCTACCAAGAATACAAAAATAAATTTGCCGGGCATGGTGGCAAATGCCTATTATCCTAGTACTTAGGGGGCTGAAGTGGAAGGATCACTTGAACCTGGGAGGTGAAGTTGAGCCAAGATCGTGCCACTGCGCTCCAGCCTGGGTGACAAAGCAAGACTACGTCTCAAAAAAAAAAAAAAAAGTTTAGATTAGAGGGGCTTGGGGTTTGACAAGAAGGTGATAGCTATTGCCTATATTCATCCACCATCTTTACCCAGAAAAGGTTGTTTTCTATACTTTCAGATGTAATAACTAATTTCTTCTGTTGGAGGGGATGTAGTGCAAACTGTCAGAAATTCAGAATCAGTCAACCTGAGCCAGATTCTGGATGTGCCATTTTCTTGTGTGACCACAAGTTAACTAGCTTCTCATCTCAGTTTCTCTGTTTATAAAACGAAGGTGTTAACACATAGGCTTCTTTTGAGGATAATGTGAAAAAATATATAAAAGGCATATGTAAAATAACATATGTAAATTTCATGTAAAATATGAGAAACATGGTGAAACCCTATCTCTACTTTCTTAATAAATATTAATTCTTCTTTCCTTTCTAATATTAGTTGTTCAATTTAACTTCAACTACCAACTGTAACATTCTGGTAATAACCTCATTCTGGGCTCAGTTTCTATAATATTCAAATCACCCTAGCCATCCTCTCCTGGCTGTACTTGCCACCCTAAGGTCTGCCCTCTGATTATGGCATTCAGTCTCAGTTGGATGCCATGTCATTCACTTGGAATAAGTCCTCAATTTAAATTTTGAAACAACTCAAAAATGAGTGCATTACTTTTGGGTCATTTAATCAAACCTGCTTTTACCTTACTATGACACTGATATTTCCAAAATTGCCCTTAAAACATAAAATGGACTTTGGTTAGATATCAGGATCTGGACAATTGTGCAGAACTTTAACCATCTGAGCCCGGAGTTTTGTTCATATCGTTGGAGATGGAAAGCAGCTGGTTACTGTCCTCATGTTATTACACTTTCTCCCAACCCACACACTGATAGCATACCAAACCATCTGCAGCAATAACATGCCAAGGTTTTACAACAAACTGGGCACTAAGCATTGCTTCGTATAGACCATCAAGAAATTCACAAATCAGTGGCTTAAAGACTTTATTAAATTTACAAATACTTCTTGAATACCTACTATCTTCCAGGGATTATCATAGGTATTGGGGATACATGAGTCAAAGAAACACATTTAAATCAAGAATCCTTGCATTCATAGAGCTTATATTTTAGTAGAAGAGACAGACAATAAACACAGTAAGTAAATTACAGAGTGTGTGTTTTTCAAATAGAGCAAGAAAGGAGAATCGGAACTGCTAGAAGAGATATTGCAATTTCAATAGACCAGAATTCTTACTCTAGAGATTTGGTCACAAGTAACAAACAACTTCAAACAAAACACGAATGTATTAGGTAGATAATAGGGGACATACAAAATTGGCAACAGTACCAGAGAAACAAGCTGGAAAAAGGTTAAGAATCCAGGTAGCTCCAAAGCAAATGGAATTAATTAACATTCTCCACACCGACCATCACTGGAATGAATAATCTCCTAGCATCTTGTACCCTTTCTGCATTGCTCCAATCAAGACCGGAAGTTCCAGGAGTGTCTGATTACCCAAGCTAGAGGCACTAGCCTCCTTGGGGATAGACAATCCCAAAAAGAAAATTTCCAGAGGGAGAGTTAATTCTTCAAAAGGAAAATTGTGTGTGTGTCTGTGTGTGTGTGTGTGTAGTAAGGGAAATAGGTGATGGGCAACCAAAACAGTACATGATCACTATCACAAGTGCCAGCTCCAGAATATCTACATAGAAGGAGTGTAGAGAAGAAAAGAGGCAGTAGGGCACTGTTCTTAATCTCCATTTTCATAGCAAACACACTGTTTTGACTTACATTGCTTATTTATGTAGGTAGTTTTGAAGAGTTGCTTAAGATTATTGGGCCAGGAGTGGTGACTCAAACCTGTAATCTCAGCATTTTGGGAGGCCAAGGCAGGTGGAAAACTGGAGGTCAGGAGTTCAAGACCAGCCTGGCCAACGTGGTGAAACCCTATCTCTACTAAAAATGCAAAAATGACCCAGGCGTGGTGGTGCGTGCCTGTAATCCCAGCTACTCGGGAGGCTGAGGCAAGAGAATCACTTCAACCTGGGAGGTGGAGGTTACAGTGAGCTGAGATTGCATCATTGCACTCCAACCTGGGTGACAAGCAAAAGTCCATCACAAAAAAAAAAAAAAAAAAAAAAAAAGGCCAGATGCGGTGGCTCACGCCTGTAATCACAGCACTTTGGGAGGCCAAGGTGGGCAGATCACAAGGTCAAGAAATCAAGACCATTCTGGCCAACATAGTGAAACCCCACCTCGATTATAAATATAAAAATTAGCTGTGTGCAGTGGCACACAGCTGTAGTCCCAGCTACTTAGGAGGCTGAGGCAGGAGAACCTCTTGAACCCAGGAGGTAGAGGTTGCAATGAGCCAAGATCACGCCACTACACTCCAGCCTGGTGATAAAATTGAGATTTCATCTCAAAAAAAAAAAAAATTAAAAAAAAAAAAGTTTATTGGCTACATTAAGCCCCTCCAAATCATGTCGTGGTCTTCTGATCACAGACCAAGAGACACCATCTGACTGCTATTGCCGCTTGATTGACCTTATTCTAGAAACTCCCATATGCTGAGCCAGAAGAGACCACTATGAAGACTACTTTCACTACAATGGCCTCTAGTAATGAACTACAAAGCACATCCTAGACTAAATTAAACAGTCATCAGCCAATTGGACTACTCTTTGTATATTTTCAATTATCCAGGGAGGAACATTTCAGAACTTTTCATAAAGGGATTTGGAACATATGTTGCTATAGGAACAGCAGCATAGATTTGAATCCCCCCAAATCCCCACATGAAAATAGACAAAACAAATATACAGCAAAACCAAAAGCCACAGACAATCTTTACAACAAAACTAAGTCTTTTCTGTGATCATATTGGCAGTGATTGTATTAGTATTACTATTCTGAGATGATTCTATGTGTAATAAAGAATAAAGCAAATTAGTAATGATAGAACATCCTAATTTTCTCATCCCTCATGTTGTTATCAGTGGAAAGTACCCATACAGGGCTGCAGCAACCTCAATTCTTGCCTCCTCAGAACAAAGAATTCAACTGGGGGGCATAAGGCAGAAGGAGAGAAGGAGGCAACTTTTAGAGCAAGAGTGAAAGTGTATTAAAAAGCTTTAAAACAGGAATGAAAGAAAATAAAATATACTTGGAAGGGAGCCAAGTGGGCAACTTGAGAGATCAACTGCATGGTTTGACCTTTGACTTGGAATTTTATATACTGGTATACTTCTGGGGTCTTGTGTTACTTCTCCCCTGATTCTTCCCTTGGGGTTGGTTGTCTGCATGCTCATACTAGCCAAACTCCTGAGATCTTATTGGGAGGCTGCTAATTACCAGTTTCAGGTGTTTCCTATCTATTGGAAGACTGCTTTTCCTTGGCACCAGCTATGACCAATTATTACTTAAACAGTGAACAACAGCCTGACCATCACCAGATGGTCACCTGACACTCAGGGTGTGGTGGGGGAGGGGAGCCCTCCCCAGCCTGCTCATAACAGACTAGCTACCCACTGCAACAACATCATTAACAACCATGATTTCCAATGCTGAAGAAGACGCAGATTTAATAGATGAGAATGTAAGTAAAAATCTTGTATTCCTGAATTTGAATTGGAAGTGTCAGTATGAACTCATGGGGTTTTCATCTTTAAATATGTATATATACACTTAACTATACATAATATATAAACACATTTTATGCATATCTAATTGTATTACATATGTATATGTTTGCATATGTTTGTATACACATATAATACAAAAATTGTATATATTCATATACATACACACAAAATATGAATATTTTGTATTTATATACATGTGTGTATGTATATGAATATATGCATATATAACATATTTAATTTTTTAGCTCTGTTAACTGAAAAGTCCTAGATATAATGACCAACCCAGTAGCAATGAGCACCCCTAACACATAGATTGTGTCTTGAAATTGTATTTCCCATAAGAGAAATCAAGATTTCTTGAGGAAATAACTAAGTGCAACATTAAGAGCAAGAAATGTACAGATGAATCAGGAAAATTTTGTCATACCAGATAATAAGCTATCAATGATTGCTGGTATCCTGTCAAAAGGACCTGGAAGACAACTGGAAGAGCCCCCACCACCACCCACTAGCAAAAAAAGAGTGCTTAATAGGCATTGAGTGACTAAATACACCAAGTGTTTATATTGATATGGATATGATTCTGGACTATTTTCCCAAAGATTTATCTATCTCTGTACTGATAGTACCTATTTTCATTCTGACATTTAATAGTATATTTAAAATAACTAACTCTTGGCTGGGCACGATGGCTCACACCTGTAATCCCACCACTTTGGGAGGCCAAGTCAGGAGAATCACTTGAGGTCAGGAGTTCGAGACCAGCCTGGCCAACACAGTGAAACCCCTCATCTCAACAAAAAAAAAAAAAATACAAAAATTAGCTGGGTGTGGTGGCGGGTGCCTGTAATCCCAGCTACTCAGGAGGCTGAAGCAGGAGAATCGCTTGAACCTGGGAGGCAGAGGTTGCAGTGAGCCGAGATGGCACCCCTGCACTCCAGCCTGGACAACAGAGCAAGACTTTGTCTCAAATAAATAAATAAATAAAATAACGAACTCTTGATATCTGGTAGATGGACTACTGTACTTGCTCTTCTTCAAACTTTCCTTGGCTCAGGATCCCAAGTTTTATGAAAAAAAAAAAAACTCTACTTTTATTACCCTTTGAATTCCATTGTTTATAAATTAATTTAGGAATAGTTGTTATATGGCACTGGGTAACCTCATTCAAAAACTGAGAGTCTTCTTATTTACTTAGATTTTCCTCTCTACTTTTCAATAAAGTTGTATAATTTTAGAAAGTCTTGCATACCTTATCTTAAATTTATTCCTAGTTTCCTTATAATTTTTCTTGCCATTATAAACAAGATCTCTATTCTAATTACCATTTCTAATTGCATTTTGTCTCTGAATAAAATGTCATTGACTGTTTTGTAATTATATTGTATCTAGTAACTGAATTTTCTTATTAGTTCCAATTCTCTTGGGTTGTCTACGTAGTCAATCGTATCATCTATAAATCACGACCATTTTGTTTCTTGATATCTAGCCCTTACACCTTTGTTTTATTTCTTTGTTGCAGCGTACAATTACAAGAGTCTCAGTACAACATTTATATAGCACTCATTGTTACCATATGACATAATTTAATGGCAATGCCTGTGTCATGAATTTTTCCAAAGACTTTATGTTTTATTTACATATGGGTAAGATATTGTATGAAATGTATATATAATCAGATTTAAAGAGAGTTTAAGATGGAATGCTGTAAAATATAAGCAGCCTGTCTTTGTCTAAATGTCCAAACCAAACACCTAGCACTGATATCTGGAAGTGCTTGAATGAAGTGGTTGACACATAAGAATAAACTATTTGTAGATCACAGCTTTTCTGACATGAACTGCATTTTATCATTCAGTATAAAAGTTTTCAAATACAGAGTTCTTGGGGAAACAAAAGAGAACATTCCCCAGTCATCCTAAATAAAACCTAAAAGACATGTCTCCTGAGCAGAGTGCAGTCTGTTTTATTTTAAAATGTATCCCCACTAAGTATGATCCTTGCTGCGGGTTTGACAGATATCCATTTTCAGCTTAAGGAAGAGTTCCTAGTTTGCAATTACATTTACATTTTGTGTAATGTTAATGTCTTTTATTCCTGGAGTAAAATCAGTTTAGACATGATCTATTTGATCACGATAAGCAGTTGCAAATTTTATTTGCTGGTATTTTATTTAGTATATGTGTTCATAATTTTTTTTTTTTTTTCTGAGGCAGGTGTCTCTCTGTCGCTCAGGCCAGAGTGCAGTGGTATGATCACGGCTCACTGCAGACTAGACTTCCTGGGCTCAAGTGATTCTCCCTCCTCAGCCCCCCAGGTAGCTGGGACTACAGGCATATGCTACCATACCTGGCTAGATATTTTTTATTATTTTTAGTAGAGACGAGGTCTCAGTATGTTACCCAGGCTAATCTCGAACTCCTGAGCTCAAGCAATCCTCCCACATTAGCCCCACAAAGTGCTGGGATTACAGGCCTGAGCCACCATGCCCAGCCCATAATTTTTTTATATAGTTCTTGTACATTTTGTTTTTTATCAAAATTATAAAGGTATTATAAAATGAGTGTGGGAATAGAAAATTCCTTTTTATTTATTACGATAATCTATATACAATCGGCCCTCCATATCCAGGGATTATGCATCCACAGATTCAAGCAACTTCTAAGAGAAAATATGTGAAAAGTAATGAAAAATAATTTGACAATAAATATAACACAAATTTTTAAACAATACAGCATAACAACTATTTGCATAGCGTTTACATTGAATTAGCTAGTATCAGTAATGTATAGATGATTTAAAGTATATGGGAGGATGTGCATAGGTTATATGCAAATATTATGCCATTTTACAAAAGAGACTTGAGCATCTGTGGATTTTGGTATCCTCGAGGGTCCTAGAACCAATCTCCTGCAAATACTGAGCAACAGCTATATAGTTAATCTGTTTCTTTCAGGTTGTTGGAATTCACTCTTATATCATCTGGGCTTTTTTATGTGAGCTGATTTTATTTACTGTTATTAATGAATCCTGGTCTGTTTTAGTATGCTATTTCTTCTTTAACCCAATTTGAAAACTTTTTTTTAAGAAAATTATTCCTTTAACATAAGTGTTAAAATGCATCGGTGGAAAGTTGTTCATGATCTGTCTTGCACTTTTTTTTTTTTTTTTTTTTTTTTTTTGAGAAACTTTCCCTGTTACCCCGGCTGGAGTGCAGTGGTACAATCTCGGCTCACTGCAACCTCCACCTCCCAGGTTCAAGCAATTCTCCTGCCTCAGCCTCCAGAGTAGTTGGGACTAAAGGCACCCGCCACCACACCCAGCTAATTTGTGTATTTTTAGTAGAGATGACGTTTTGCCATATTGGCCAGGCTGGTCTCGAACTCTTGACCAAATGATCCACTCCCGTCAGCCTCCCAAAGTGCTGGGATTATAGGCAAGAGCCACTGTGACCGGCTCTTGCACTTGTTTAAATCTCCAGCATCAGTAGTTATGGCTCCCCTTTTCCCCCTTAATATTGTTTTGCTCTGCATTCTCACTTCTTAGTAACATGAATCACTTCATAGTTCTTAGCAAAGTGATGGGAGAATTAAATTATTTGACTCTTTCTCTGAAAATGTCTTTATTTCACCCTCTCTCTTGAATGAAAGTTTAGCTTCAAATAGAATTCTAGGTAGGTAGTTCAGTACTTCAAATATATTGTTTCACTGTCTTTTGGCCTCTATTTCTGCTGATGTGAAATGTGTTGTCAACCTACCCATTGTTCTTTTGTGAGTAATCTTTCTTTTTCAGCTTGCTTTGCAGATTCTTTTCTTTGTCTTTGACAAAGTGCAATTTTACAATGATGTGTCTAGATGAAAGAGAGAACTTCAAAAATAAGGAAAATGAAGGAGCTATATTCAACTAAAACAATGGCAGGAAAACTTTCATAACTGATAAAACATGTGTCTCCTTAGATGGTAGAAATGTAACAATATCCCAAACAGAATAATTACAAATACATCTATTACATGGATATCCAAAAATACGTATCTTAAGGTAAACAGAAATAACCAGAGGATTTAGCAAAGTCACAAGATATAAGATCAATATTCTAAAATCAATTGCATATCTTTATGAGCAATAAACTTTTTTAAAAAATCATTTATATTCCAGGCATGGTGGCTCATGCCTGTAATCCCAGCACTTTGGGAGGCTGAGGCAGGTGGATCACAAGGTCAGGAGTTCGATACCAGCCTGACTAACATGGCAAAACCCCATCTCTACTAAAAAATACAAAAATTAGCCAGATGTGGTGGTGCATACGTATAATCCCAGCTACTTGGGTGGCTGAGGCAGGAGAATTGCTTGAACCCAGGAGGCAGAGGTTGCAGTGAGCCAAGATCATACCATTGCACTCTAGCCTGGGCAACAAAAGTGAAACTCCATCTCAAAAAAAAAAAAAAATTTATAGGCCAGGTGAGATGGTGTATCTTTATGAACAATAAACTTTTTTAAAAATATCATTTATAGGCCAGATGAGGTGGCCAACACCTTTAATACCAGCATTTTGGGAGGCCAAGACAGGAGGATCGCTTAAGTGCAGGAGTTTAAGACCAGCCTGGGCAACAAAGTGAGACCCTGTCTCTACAAAAAAAATTAAAAATTAAAAATTAGCTGGGTGTGGTGGCACATACCTGTGGTTCCAGCTACAGAGAAGGTTGAGGCAGGAAAATTGCTTGAGCCCAGGAGGTTAAGGCTGCTGTAAGCCATGCTTGCACCACTGCACTCCATCCTGGGTGACAAAACAAGACCCTGTCTCAGAAAAAAAAAAAATGGCAATATTAAGTATTGGTGAGGATGTGAATAACTGGTACTCTCATATGCTGCTGATGAAAGTGTAAATTTGTACAACCAATTTGGAAAGCTGTTGACAGTATCTAATAAAGCCAAACACACCCCTCCCTATGGCCCAGTAGTTCCCCTCAGAGGATATGTCCACAAGAAATGAGTATAGATGTACACCAAAAGTCATGTACAAGCATGCTCATAGCAGTAGCAAATATAGGACATAACCCAAATATCCATGAGTAATAGAATAGATAAATAAATTATGATATATTCCTACAATGGAATACTAGTCAGCTAGAAAAATAATAAACTACAGCTATAAAAAACATGAATAATTCTGACAGACAAAATGCTGAAAGAGGAAAAACACAATGGATTATATGTGTATGATTCCACTTTTTTTATTTCAGTAGTTGTGGGGGAACAAAAGCATTTGCTTTTTAGTTACATGGATAAGTTCTGTAGTGGTCGTTACTGAGGTTTGGTGCACCTATCACCTGAGCAGTGTACACTGTACCCAGTGTGCAGTCTTATCTCTCGCTGCCCTGTCCCCCTTCCCCTCGCATCCCCAAAGTCCACTATACCATTCTTATGCCTTCGTGTCTCATAGTTTAGCTCGTACTTATAAGTGAGAACATATGATGTTTGGTTTTCCATTCCTGAGTTACTCCATTCAGAATAATGGTCTCCAATTCCACCCAGATTGCTGTGAATGCCATTGTTTTGTTCCTTCTTATGGCCGAGTAATATTCCATGGTGTATATGTATGTACATATATATTTCCACTTTTTGAAGTTCAAAAACATGTAAAACTGATCTGTGAAGTTGGAAACCTGAATAATGATTACCTATACGACAATGATTACAAGAGACGCTTCTGGCATGATGGTGATACTCCCATATCTTAGTCTAGTGGTAAAAAGGTATAATGGTTCATATTAAGTGTCAACTTGATTGGACTGAAGGATGCAAAGTATTGTTTCTATGTGTATCTGGGTGTTTCTGGGTGTTGCCAGTGGACTGGGAGAGAAAGACCCATCCTCAGGAAGACCCACCCACAATGTGAGTGGGCACCATCCATTTGGCTGCCAGTGTGACTAGGAAAAGCAGGCAGAAGAAGGTGGAAGGAGCTGACTTGCTGAGTCTTCTGGCCTTCATCTTTCTCCCGTGCTGGATGCTTCCTGCCCTCAAACGTCAGACTCCAAGTTCTTCAGCTTTTGGACTCTTGGACTTACACCAGTGGTTTGCCAGGGGCTCTCAGGCCTTCAGCCACAGACTGAAGGCTGCGCTGTTGGCTTCCCTACTTTTGAGGTTTTGGGAATAGGACTGAGCCACTACTGACTTCCTTCCTCCTCAGCTTGCAGACAGCCTATTGTGGGACTTCACCATCTGATTGGGTAAGTCATTATATACGAAGGAGAGTTTATGTATGTATACTGCAATACATATATCCTATTAGTTCTGTCCCTCTAGAGAACCCTAATTTTAATAGATATGTTTTTTTAATTTGATTGAACACACTTAAGATTAGTGTACTTTACCACTATGTTATACATGAAGTTTTTAAAATTTACACAATGACCTAAATCCACACATAGTTATATTGTATTTTAGTTTATTTTTTCTTTGAGATAGAGTCTCTGTGGCCCAGATTAGAGTACAGTGGCGCCATCTCAGCTCACTGCAGCCTCTGCCTCTTGGGTTCAAGCGATTCTCATGCAGGTGCGTGTCACCACGCCCAGATAATTTTTGTATTTTTAGTGGAGACGGGGTTTCTTCATGTTGCCCAAGCTGGTTTCAAACTCCTGACCTCAGATGGTTCGCCTGCCTTGACCTCCCAAAGTGCTGGGATTACAGCTGTGAGCCACCGTGCCTGACCTGTATTTCCATTTCTATTCTTTTAGCATTAACTTTAAATTTTTAACAGGCATACTTAGCCAAATATCTGAAGTTATTCAATATTTCTATAATCTTCCTGAATTATTTAAAAAATTAGGACACTTTAATTTCAATCATTCCCTCCCATTTTCCATTTATCACTTTTCAGTATTTTAGTTTCACCCTATTTTTAAATACCACCATCTATATCCCCTCAAAAAAATCAATCTTTTTTTATTGTGGAGTTATTTGATCATCAGTTTATTCAGATTTAACCATGTTTACAATTTATTTGTTTTCCTTGCACCTTATACTCCTTCCTTCTGAGTTTTTTTGCATTTCTAGTGAAATATATCATTTGCCATTTGTGGTTGTGCAGACTTATTTTCACAATATGTCTGTAAAACACACTGGAAATTTCACTTAGCTGAAAGCTTTTATTTTTACTTTTTTGGGTAAACGGTTCTTACGTTAGGTGAATAGTGCACATTTGGATTTCACACAGGTTTTCTTTTCTTTGTTTCTTTTTTCGAGACAGAATCTCTGTTGCCCAGTCTGAAGTGCAGTGGTGTGATCTTGGCTCACTGCAACCTATGCCTCCCAGGTTCAAGCAATTCTCATGCCTCAGCCTCCTGAGTAGCTGGGATTACAGGTGTGCACCACAACACCCAGCTAATTTTTGTATTTTTAGTAGAGACGGGGTTTTGCCATGTTAGCCAGGCTGGTCTCAAACTCCTGGCCTCAAGTGATCCACCTGCCTCAGCCTCCCAAAGTGCTGAGATTACAAGGGTGAGCCACCACATTCAGCCAGGGGTTTTATTTTCTAATAGGGATTTTTTTTTTCATTCAGGCAAAAGAAAACATCCTTGTGATTTATCTGGGCTAGTTGGTACAATTCTAGCATCCATTCTGTTACGGAGGGGGAAGACTTCCTGGATCTTAAGTTTTGGAGAAGTCTTGGTTCCGGCACACTCTACTTTGCCTCCATCTCTTGCCTTTATCTGGAGGTTGAAGCCCCAAACTCTGACAATTTAGGACTTATGTCTGGGTCAAATATAGCTCCAGATGGTGATGTCATTCTCCTAAAAACTTATACTTGAGGCTTCAGTCTCTCCTTATTTCTGGTTGTTTTAAAATATTTTTCCAGTATATTAAAGTTTTTGTAGCAGATGGGTAACATTGTTAGCTCAATTTACTATTTTCTAATCTCAGAAATCCTCTCTAGGTCTTTTTTCCTGATATGATCCTTGTATTATTTTAAGTTTTTAACAAAAATACATAATTTTTAACAAAACAGAAAAATCCATTTCAACCTAACTAAATCTACAAAGGAAGCTTGTTTAAAGAAACTGAAAAGTCCAGAAATAATATGAACTTCTGATATAGTTCAGTTGCTGCCTCAGTCTGTTTTTCTGCGATTTTCTCATCATGTGCTGGCTTTGTCATCCAGCTAACTTTTCTCATGGAGGCAAGATAATTTGCTGCAGCAATATAAGGCCAAATGCATTCTTGTTTCCTATTGGAGGCAGAGGAGTTCCACAATCATTGATCAAAAGTGTTGAGCTACTTGACACTTAGACCACCTCAGAACCAATCCCTGTCGTTGGAGAAACACAAGCAATGACAACCAGAATATCTACTTTATTTAAGTTACATATCTCCCAACTTTTACCTATGCAGGTTGCTGTTTTAACCCAAGGATAAAACTTTACATTAATTTCTGCTAAATTTCAATGTAGCTTTCCACAATTCTACAACAGAGCTGAGGATTATCACTTGCTTTGTTTTCGTATATTGGTTCCTATTCCTCATGTTCTACTTTATATGAATAATCAAATTTCCATCTAGTTTTTTCTTACTCTGTCAAGCACAAAAGACCCAATCACACACTTACCAAATTTGCAGTTATATTTGAAATCACCTAGATATAAAAAGTAAGCTATGTAACAGTGTTCATCAAATGTGTTTAAGGAGAACCTGGAAAGCACATCAAAAATATAAACTATCACTTTTAAAAGACGGCAGAAACTGAAGCATAAAATACTAAGTTGATTAATAGTCTAAAAAAATACCTCATACATATTAGGATTCTTTGAACAGAGAAAATAAACTATGGTTTCAAACATGAGCCACAAATTAAAAATCATAAAGTTAAGCAGTATAAATAATATATGCATTGGGTGGCAATAGGGCTGCTTGTCATGTGGGCAACTCTACATATTGTGCTGCAAGACGAGTTAACAGCAGAGATGTATTTATTCATTTGATGATGATTAAAGACGTTCCCTAGCTGAAATCAGTTTACCAGCTAGTAAGAAAAATTTAAGACAAGCATTTTGCACTGCTGTACTTTTTCTAAAATGTAGTATTTGATTACTCTAATCTTTCATAATCTATAGTGATGCAGATGGCTGTCTAATATTTTGTTCACAGAATATAAATCAGACATTAGTAGTTACCCCTAAGAGACAAATGTTTTATTTTGCTATGTGAAGTGTTTCATAAATTTTACTGGAAGTGATACCCCAATGTAAATGGCTTTGGTTAAAATTAATTATCATTTAATATCTATCAAAATTAATATAAATATAGAAGCTACATACTGGCATTTCATTATAGTCAATATTTATATTATTTGAAGACAGGTATTTCTGGCTAAAGTAATATGTAAGTTGTCCATAATTTGAGGCATCAACATAGAGAAAAATGAATTAATTGAAATGAATCAAAACAGCTTTATGGAATATAAAGATGTCTGTGTATGTAAGATGTGTGTGTGTGTCCAGGAATCAATTTCTTCGTCAGTAACTACATTATCTACACAGGCCAATCCTCTTACACCTTTGTGATTTGGGGTCAATAATGGCTTCACACCTTGTGAGATTTGGGCAATAGAATCCCTTTCAGGCAAAATTCCACCAGTGAGCTTGCCTTCGAGGAAATCAATAAGTTCCTTCCTATATCTTCTCTTCCATAGCAACAGGAGTAAGAGACAAAATAGGTCTACTTCACGTGCAAAATATGTGTCTTGCTTCCAAGTGCCGCTAGTCCAAAAGAGAAGCCATTTTTGTTTCAGTACTATTAAATCTTTTAACATTTACTTGCCCTACTCTATATGGCAGGTTATATTCTTCATATGTGAGGGTTTTGCCAATGATCCCGGGTGAATATAAACAGAACTCAATTGTTTAGCATAAAGATAAAACGCAAATGCAAATACCTCTGACAGCCTAGCTCTATCACTGACCAGTCACTTATTTTATGTGCTTTAGTATATTCATTTCAGTGTATTAGATATATACGTAAAATGAAAGCAATAATAATACCAGGTTCAGTATTGTGAACTGACCTTAGCCAAACTGTTTGTTTAGCAATTATCAGGGGGAGGTTGGTAAATACTGAAAGCCTCCTTGATAGAGTCGCGATTAGAAGTAGGTGGGGTCATCATCTACTACTCCACAATTTCCTTCCTGGTGGCATATTATAATGAAAACAAGTCTTAGACAAAATTCTACCAAATGCACCAATAATTACTAGCAAGCAAAGACACAAAAAAGCCACATAGTTTATTCTTGTAAGTTTGAGAAAGGCCTTGTCTCTGTGTTCAAGCCCTCCAAAAGTCACCTTGCATGAAAGGTTCTTCATACATAGGGCCTCTTTATAAGTACCTGGTCATCCTAAAGACTGACCAGAGAGGTCCCTGTGGAAGACACCAGTGAAGATCCTCTTTCGTTTATCCACTTACTTACACAGATCATGCAAGAGACTTTAAACATAAGACTTAAAATTTTAAGTCCAAAATTACAAAATGAGAGGATTTACTTTGTCATTCACATACTCTGCCATGGTTTACAAAGAGTCAAAATTTTAGTTTCACAAAACTACAAGAATAGAACAGATTTTCATAGCTGAGCCCAGAATTACAAAAAGATACCATATTGTACATAAAATTCTAACTTCTGTTGAAATGGTGAGCATGTTTGCAAATATCTTTATGTATGATGTGTCAGATAATGTGACTTGTTTTTCTGATCACCATAAATACTGAGCATAGAAAAATATACACAAAAAAACATATATAGCATTAGGAAAAATTGGGAAGCTTGTTTTTGGTTATAACTTCTAGACTGGCAGTCTTACCTGTCACACTCAATTTGTAATCAGACTTTAATGGTTTAAGCAGCATTCCAAATCTCTCCTCCCATTTGGCCCCAACCCCACTAAGAAAGATACCCACATCTAAATTTTTAAAAGATAAGAATATTCAGTACCCTCTAGAAAACACTGGAACTTACTGGATAGAGTCAGTTGTTTGAATGGCAAGATAGCTGAGTGTTCTAAAATTCAAGAAACAATTGACTCACTGCCCCCCATACTGTGATGAAACATGTAGTAGTTACATGTCAGGCCTTGAGTCAAAATGAAAACCATCCAGAAGAATGTCTGTTGTTACTGAGCTATGCTGTAATATCTCAAGAAGAATCATTGGACACAGAAGTGAACATCTTTTTTTTTTTTAAGACAGAGTCCCACTTTGTCACCCAAGCTGGAGTGCAGTGGTGCAATCTTGGCTCACTGCAACCTCTGCCTCCTGGGTTCAAACAATTCTCCTGCCTCAGCCTCACAGTTGGGATTACAGGCACACATCACCATGTCCGGTTAATTTTTTTGTACTTTTATTATAGACAGGGTTTCACCATGTTGAGCAAGCTGGTCTTAAACTCCTGAACTCAAGTGATCCACCTGCCTCAGCCTCCCAAAGTGCTAGAATTACAGGCATGAGCCACTGTGCCCAGCTAGAATTGAATAACTTTATACCCCTTTACTTAACTCATACCTACTTCCTGAATTATTCTCAAGTGTAATGAAATGATTAAATGAGATATTACATGTAAAATTCTCAGCACAATGCTTGGTAGAGAAAAGGTGTTCAATAAATTATAGCAATGTTGAATCTGATGCTGACGATAATGAGTATTGCCATTGAAACAGAAGATTATAATTGGGCCTTGAATAAACTAGGCTTCCCAAAAAAAACCTACCTTCAGCAGGAATGAAATGAACTAAGCCTAGCAAGAAACTTTCCTGATAGCTATTCATCCCTGGAACCCAACTGAGCTCAAGAGAGGCAACAGAGTCCTCCATAAACCACAAAGACATAGGACCAAACCAAGCACTAGGCCACAAAGAAAAGTCATTTGGGATAATGTATGCATTGGGTGCCAGTGAGCTCTTATCACAATGTTGAGAAAGTTTGGTTATAAAGATTATAAATCATAGATCTTAAAATGCAAATAAAGAAGAATAGCTTTACAGGGAATTATAAAATGGAAACACAAAGAATCTCCTCTTGTTTCTTTAGTAGATGGCAAGTCTGGGCTCTGTTTTCCTGTATTCTAAGTGAAAGTCTCTGAAAACCACGGACCTACCAAAAGACATCCTAATGAGGCAGCAAGTAAATATTTTATTTGGCGTTACCATAAGCTTAAAACCATGCGAAGGGTGATTCAATATGCAAAAGAAGTACGACTCTTTTTTCCTGCTTTCAAAGAGTTTATAAGCAAAATGAGGAGACAAGGAAAACACAAGTGAAGTAGTAGTAAAACACCAATATTGAGCCGGGTGTGGTAGCACATGTCTGTAATCCTAGCACTTTGGGGGGCCAAGGTAGGTGGATTGCCTGAGCTCAGGAGTTTGAGACCAGCCTGGGAAACACAGCAAAACCTCATCTCTACTAAAAATACAAAACATTAGCCAGGTGTGGCAGTGTTCGCTTGTAATCTCAGCTACTTGAGAAGCTGAGACAGGAACATTGCTTGAACCTGGGAAGCAGAGGGTGCAGTGAGCCAAGATCGCACCATTGCACTCCAGCCTGAGTGAGAGAGTGTGACTCCATCTAAAAAGAATAAAAACCAATATTGTATATATAATAAGTTTTTTATGAAAACCACAAATGCCTTAGAAGACCATGAAGAAAGAAACCAAAAAGGACAGGGTAACTAGAAGTCTCAGTTAAAAGGCAAGATTTCAGCATGAACCTTAAATAATGATTAGGATTTTTATGGATCAAAGAAAAGACATTCCCAGTGAAAGAACTGACACAAACAAGGGCACAGAAGTTTCACTAAATATACAAAGACTAGCCTGTCACAACAGAGGTTAAATGCAAGGAAGAAGTGAGGGCTGAGATTAGAAAGAGAGACTCCAAATATAAAAGGCCTTAAAAACACTAAAATAAATATGAATTTGTGTGAGAAGAAGTAGGAAGCCATTGAAGATTTCTAGCAGCAGCCAATTTAGTTGTGAGGCACAGATTAATGGGTATATGGTAAATTGAAAAATAACCCACCAAAGAAATCTACATCCTAATCTCCAGAACCTGTGAATATGTTCTACCTTACACAGCAAGAGAGAGTGCATATGTGATTATGTTAAGGATTTTGAGATGTGGAGATTATTCTGGATTATCCAGGTGGACCCTATGTAATCACAGGTGTCCTTATAAGAGGGAAGAAAGAAGGTCAGAGTCAAATAGAGCCATGGCTCCAGAAAGGCTGGCAGCCTCTAAGCTAGAAATGGTGAAGTATGATTTCTCCTTTAAAGTCTCTAGAAGAACCAGCCCTACCAATACCTTGATTTTAGCCTGTAAAACACATTTTAGACTTCCAAGCTCCAGAACTATAATACATTTGTGTTATCTTAAGCCACTACATCAGTGGTAATTTGTTATCAAAGAAATAAGACATTATATAGGGCAGATGTGGTGAAAATCTGAAATCAAAAAGGTTACCAAATGAACCTAACAGACATCCACAGAACTCTCCATTCAAAAACAACAGAATATACATTCTTCTCATCTGCATGTGGCACATACTCTAAAACTGACTACACAATCAGCTGTAAAACAATACTCAGCAAATTTTAAAAAAACAAAATCATACCAACCACATTTTCAGACCACAGTGCAATAAAAATAGAAATCAATAGGAAGATTACCCAAAACCATACAACTACATGGAAATTACACAACCTGCTTCTAAATGACTTCTGCGTAAATGATGAAATTAAGGCAGAAACCAACAAATTATTTGAAACTAATGAGAACAAAGATACAACATACTAGAATCTCTGGGACACAGCTAAAGCAGTATTAAGAGGGAAAATTATAGCAGTAAACACTCACATCAAAAAGTTAGAAAGATCTCAAATTAAAAAACTAACATCACACCTCAAAGAACTATAAAAACAAGAGCAAACTAAGCCCAAAGTTAGGAGAAGGCAAGAAATAACTAAAATCAGAGCTGAACTGAATGAAACTGAGTCATGAAAAAACATACATAAGATCAATGAAACAGAAGTTAAGAATAAATAAAATAGATGACTAAATAGACTAATAAAAAAAAGAGAAAGAACATCCAAATAAACCCAATCAGAAATTACACAAAGGAGACATTACCACTAACCCCACAGAAATACAAGAAACCATCAGAGACTATTATGAACACCTCTATGAACACAAACTAAAAAACCTAGAAGCAGTGGATAAATTCCTGGAAACACACAATCTTCCAAGACTGAACAAGGAAGAAATTCAAACCCTCAACAGACCAATAATAAGCTCAGAAATTGAGTAAGTAATAGAAATCCTACCAACCAGAAAAAGCCCGTGACCAGACAGATTCACAGCCAAATTCTATTAGATGTATAAAAAAGAGCTGATACTATTCCTACTGAAACTATTCCAGAAAACTGAGGAGCAGGGACTCCTCCCTAACTCATTCAATGAGGCCAGCATCTTTATGATATCAAAATCTGGCAGAGAAAAAATAACAACAAAAAAGGAAACTTCAGACCAGTAACCTCGATAAACATAGATACAAAAATGCTCAACAAAATACTTGCAAACCAAATCCAGCAACACATCAAAAAGTTAACTCACCATGATCAAGTAGGCTTTATCCCTGGAATACAAGGTTGATTCAACATCTGCAAATCAATAAATGTGATTCATCACATAAATAGAATTGAAAACAAAAACCACACAATCATCTCAATAGATGCAGAAAAGGCTTTTGATAAAATTTATCATCCCTTCATATCAAAAATTCTCAAAAAACTAGGCATTGAAGGAACATACCTCAAAATAATAAAAGCCATTTATGAAAGACCCACAACCAATATCATACTGAACAGGCAAAAGCTGAAAGCATTCCCCTTGAGAAACAGAGCAAGACAAGGATGCCCACTTTCACTACTCCTATTCAACATCGTAGTGGAAGTCCTAGCCAGAGCAATCAGTCAAGAGAAAGAAACAAAAGGCATCCAGACAGGAAGACAGGAAGTCAAATTATCTCTGCAGACAATCTGACTTTATACCTAGAAAACCCTATACATAGTCTCTGCTCAAAAGCTCCTAGATTTGACAACTTCAGCAAAGTCTCAAGATACAAAATCAATGTACAAAAATCAAGAGCATTCCTATACACTAATAATGTCCAAGCTGAGTGCCAAATCAAGCATGGAATCCCATTCACAATAGCCACACACACAAAAATAAAATACCTAGGAATACAGCTAACCAGGGAGGTGAAAGATCTCTACAACAAGAATTACAAAGCACTGCTCAAAGAAATCAATAGAAAACACAAACAAAGGGAAAAACTTTTCATGTTCACAGATAGGAAGAATCAACATTGTTAAAATGGCCATACTGCCTGCTATTCCTATCAAACTACCAATGACATTTTTCACAGATTTGGAAAAAAAATTTTTTTAATTCATATGGAACAAATAAAAGAGGCCAAATAACCAAGGCAATCCTGAGCAAAAAGAACAAAGTTGGAGGTATCACATTATCATAATTCAAACTATGCTGCAAGGCTACAATAACCAAAACAGCATGGTACTGGTACAAAAATAGACACATAGACCAACGGAACAGAATAAAGAGCCCAGAAATAAAGCTGTGAACCTAGGACCATCTGATCTTTGACAAAGTCAACAAAAGCAAGCAACATAGAAAGATTATTCAATGAATGGAACTCCCTATTCAATAAATGGTGCTGGGATAACTGGCTAGCCATATGCAGAAGACTGAAACTAAACCCTTTCCTTATACCATATACAAAAATCAACTCAGGAAGGATTAAAGGCTTAAATGTAAAACCTAAAACTATAAAAACCTTTGAAGAAAACCTAGTAAATATAGTTCTAGACATAGGCCCTGGCAGAGATTTTATGATGAAGACATCAAAAGCAATTGTAACAAAAACAAAAATTGACAAATGAAACCTAATTAAATGAAAGAGCTTCACAGCGAAAGAAACTATCAACAGAGCAGAGACAACCTACAGAATAAGACAAAGTATTTGCAAACTATGCATCTGACAAAGGTATAATATCCAGAATTTGTAAGAAAAACAGATTAACAAGCAGAAAATAACCCCATTAAAACATGGGCAAAGGACATGAACAGGTACTTTTCAAGAGAAGGCATATAAATATGTCATGTGGGCAACAAGCATATGAAAAGAAGCTCATCATCACTGATCACTAGTGAAATGCAAATCAAAGCCGCAATGAGATACCTCTCACACCAGTCAGAATGGCTATTATTAAAAAGTCAAAAAATAACAGATGCTGGCAAGGCTGTGGAGAAAAGGGACTGCTTATACACTGCTAGTGGGAATGTAAATTAGTTCAGCCATTATAGAAAGCAGTTTGGCGATTTCTCAAAGAACTTCAAACAGAACTACCATTCAACCCAGCAATCCCATTATTTAGTATACACCAGAAGGAATATAAATGGTCTACCATAAAGACATATGCATACGTATGTTCATCACAGCATTATTCACAATAGCAAAGACATGGAATCAACCTAAATGCCCATCAATGTTAGACTGGATCAAGAAAATACAGTATATCTACACAAAAGAATACTACGCAGCCATTAAAAAAAAAAAACAGATAATGTCCTTTGCAGCAGCATAGATGAAGCTGGAGGCCATTATCCTAAGCGAACTAATATGGAAACAGAAAACCAAACATCCCATGTTCTCACTTAAAAGTGGGAGCTAGCCAGGCGCAGTGGCTCACGCCTGTAATCCCAGCACTTTCGGAGTCCAAGGCAGGTGGATCATGAGGTCAGGAGTTTGAGACCAGCCTGGCTAGCATGGTGAAACCCTGTCTCTACTAAAAATAGGAAAAATTAACCGGGTATGGTGGCGCATGCCTGTAATCTCAGCTACTCTGGAGGCTGAGTCAGGAGAATCACTTGAACCCAAGAAGCGGAGGTTGCAGTGAGCCAAGATCATGCCACTGCACTCCAAACTGGATGATAGAGCAAGACTCTATCTCAAAAAGAAAAAAAAGTGGGAGCTAAACATTGATACACATGGACACAAAAAAGGGAACAATAGATACCAGGACTTAGTTGAGGGTGGAAGGTGAGAGGAGGGTGAGGATCAGAAAACAACCTATCAGGTATTATGCTTATTTCCTGGCTCATAAAATGCACCAAACCTTCACAACACACAGTTTACCTATAGAAGAAAACTGTACGTGTATTCTTAAAACTAAAATAAACATTGTGTTGTTTGTTTTTTTTAAAAGATTGTCAGTCACAGGGGTTTTTATCTAGGCAATGTAGAGAGGATCCATTAGCCAGTAATTCTTACAGTCTTATCCCACAGAACATACACACAGTTATTTGTGCCTTCTCTCTCAAAGACTACCTTAATGATTTAGGCCAGCAATTCTATTTCTATAAGAAAGCCATTATCTCAAGTTTACTTGCTACCAGAAAACTGAAAATCCTCATGAGAACCAACTGAAACTTTATATGTATCTAGAATCTGAAATCTTGTTTACATGAACGTGCTTTGGGAAGCTATAAATCATTTTAGAGAATTCAGAAAAGAGTACTGAGAAGAACTTGTGCATGCAGTTTGTAATCACGGAAGAGTCAAAATTCTACAGGTAAGAAACAGGCTGGTAACACTACTCATCTGCAAACACATGCTAGTCTTCATGAAGACGAACGACTTCAAGGGCAGAGCCTTCAGCCCAGAGGGCAAAGCTGCAAAACTGAGGATTATTCCCAAGCCTTGAAACCTAATGTTGTTTGCCCTGCTGAATTTCAAAGTTGTTTGAAACTGACCACTCCTTTATTCCTTTCATTTTCTCTCTTTCTGAACTGGAATGTCTATATCTGTTATCCTATGCCTGTCCCACCACTGTATTTGGGGAGCAAATAACTTGCTTCTTGAGTTTCACAGCTTCATAGATGGAGATGAATTGTGCCTCAGGATGAGTTATACCCAAAGCCTTACCCAGACCTGATGAGATTTGGGACTTTTCAGCTGATGAAATTTAGATGAGATTTTGGACATGGAGTTGATGCTGTAATGGATTGGGACTTTTGGAGATGGGATGAGAGGAATCTATCTTACATGTGGATGAATGTAAAGATTTGGGGGGCAGAAGTGGATTGTGGGTGGTAGAATAAAAGTCCGCAAAGATGTCCACATCCTAACCCCTAAAACCTGTCGATAATGTTACCTTACATGGCAAAATGACTTTAAAGAGAGGATTATGTTAAGGAACTTGAGATAGAGAAATAATCTGGCTTATCTTGACGGACCCAACATAAGCATAGGGGTTAGAGCAGCAATTGGAAACGAATATAGGTGCCCACCAAGGGCATATGTTAAAAATACCCTAGTCTGAGAGGTTAATGTTAAATAATAGTACAACATCAATTGATTTCTCAGTATGAGTCACATTTTTTCACAGAACCTACTTTAAGCACTAAAGCATTAAAGCTTAATGTAATACTCTGAGTGCATAAGGTTAATTAATAGATTGCATCTGGGTAGAGAGCCTGTATGTATCTGAGACTGCAGTTTTCCATTCCAAGCCAATTCTTGGTAACTTACCAGCATCATACTGCCTCTAGAAGGAGGCTAATTACAAAGCTGGACATCTCTATCCGGGGGGTTGAAATCCAACATTCAAGAACAAAGAGGAATCAGAAGCCAGTTCAGCATGTAATCCCCGTCAAGCCCTCCCCAGAAAGCAAAGTAGCAGTGGATCTTCCTCTCCTAGCCAGAACACCAAAGTCATCAAAGCAGGGGAGATGGGTGCTTGAATAAAGTAACTTCGCTTTTTCTTACAATGCTGGAGAGGAACGTGACATTGGTTTGGATATTCTTTTCACTCTGAGCAGAAGGTCCTGGCAATAAACATCTAGAAATTGTCCACTATAAATTGTTTGGTTTCTTTTCTCCTGTTTCATGAGGCCATGGTGATATTATACTCTTGGAATTCCTCTTTTCATCTGCTTCCTTTCCACTGACAGTTCATAAAAAATGGGCCACACTAGAAATAAAATCTCAGCAATTATTTCTTAAAATGGTCTGGGAATTTGGGCTCCATATACCTTGGAGTGGATACCGGAGAGAATTTTTTTTTAACTGTGGTCATTTCAGTGCCCCAGGCTGCACCCAGATTCCTGTGTGGTTCTTTAAGATCTGAGCTAATAGCTTAGGAAGTCATACGAGAAAGGTTCATTAACCAGATGCAAAAATTGCACAAGTGGCTTTTCCTGCCTGTTTGTTATTCTTTTTTTTTTTTTTTTTTTTTTTTTTTTGAGATGGAGTTTCACACTTATTGCCCAGCCTGGAGTGCAATGGCGAAATCTTGGCTCACCGCAACCTCCACTTCCCAGGTTCAAGTGATTCTCCTGCCTCAGCCTCCATAGTAGCTGGGATTACAGGCATATGCCACCACGCCTGGCTAATTTTGTATTTTTTAGTAGAGACGGGGTTTCTCCGTATTGGTCAGGCTGGTTTCAAACTCCCAACTTCAGATGATCTGCCTGCCTCTACCTCCCAAGTGCTGGGATTACAGGCATGAGCCACCATGCCCGGCCTGTTATTCTTAATAATAAAAATGGTTGCCATTTATAGGTTTATACAAAGGGCCCAACTCTATGTGCACTTTACATTCTTGTTAAACCTTCCCCCAAAACATTGCACAGTCTATATTACTACCTCTACTTTAAAAATTTTAAATGTGAGATTTAGAAACCTTAATTTGTGCCCGATCTCTACTAAAAAGACAGAGGCGGGATTAGAACACTGGTCTCTAAGCCCCCAGAACCTACATTTACAACTACTATTTACTACTGCTTCCCTAGTTTATTCCTGTGGCAAGAAGCAAATGTTAAGTTTTGAATTAAAATTATTTAATAGCACAATATTTTATTACATTAATTGAAGAAAATTTTTCTTCATGATTTCCATGAATCTGTGACCTTTCTCTGCATCCAAAGCTCTGAAGGACTTTGAGTATATTTATGCTATAAGCAATCATTATAGATTATGAGCTAAGTCTACCCAACAGACCAGACAAAGACACCACAGGCTTCAGGAAGAGATATTAGACATTGCAGTATTTCCTTAAGAACATGGCCGTGTATATCCCTAGTCTCTGAGGACTGAACCCTGAAGACTCTTGACATGTTAAGGGATTTGAAAGCAGAAAATGCCTTTGTTTCCAAATAGAGCCTGTGGAAGTGGCAATGTCCTAGAGAAGTGTTCCGGGGCTCTCCATGACAAACACAGTATCAGAGAAATACAGTGGGAATGGCTACAAAGGCAGAGCTGAGAAAGCCAGAATGAACGCCTCGGAATGCTTCCCCAGTCCCAGAGAGGTTTGGCAGAACTAGGGAGAGGCAGATCTGGAGAGGTTTTGTGGATGGTTGTCAGACGGTGTGGCTGTCATCTGCAAGGACTACCACACCCAAGGGAAGATGAAAGTTGTCTGACTACATGTCTGACTCAGGAGGTGACAACCAAGATCCAGCCCCGACTCACCACCACCACCTCTCACTCACTTGCTTTCACTTAGCAATTCTGCTGGCAGATGAGGTGGGAAAATCCAGAATTAAGCAAGATGACCTTGAATTAATCTTTTGACTCAGTGCAATGTGAGATTACTCTTAATTAATTGATATTTGGTTTCTGACATCTACTAGAATAAAAGTTCAAACTAGAAATTCAATTCAATTATGGGGAAAGGTGATATTTTCTTGCAAAACTGAGTTTGCAACCTAAGAAATACATATTAGCCATAAACAGTGAACTAAATAATAAATATATATTGTAAGAATATAATGTCTCTACTTTTTCATTTTCACTTTTAAAGGTAAATTTAAAACATTCACAAAGGGAGAATAAATAGCATCATCAACTCCAGCTCCAACAATTATCAGATGTTGTCAATCTTGTTTCTTCTATTATCTTCCCATCCCCCTCTCCCCACCCACCCTCCTCCCCACCCCCCACACACACATTTTCATTATTAGAATATTTTATAATGAATTATAGGCATATAATTTCAGGCAAAAATTCCCATGTATATCTTTAGTAGAAAGGGATTTTAGCATTACCAATATATCATTACGTATTTTTTACTTTTTATTTTTGTTTTTTTGTGGAGACAGGGTGTTGCCACGTTGCCCCAGGCTGGTCTCAGACCCCTGGGCTCAGGCAGCTCTCCCACCCCAGCCTCCAAAAGTGCTGGGATTATGGGCATGAGCCACAATGCCCAGCCCCAAGATACCATTATGACACCTACTCAGATTAACAGTAATTCCATAATATGGTATAAGATTGTCTTCCTGTTCAAATTTCCCTAGTTATCTCACTGGCATCTTCTTATGGCTGTTTTGTTTGAATCATAATCCAAACATGGTCCATGGCTTGTATTTGGAAGTCTCTTAGGTTCCTTTATTGTGTAACACTTTACCCTCTAAAGTCTGTGATTCTTAAATTTCTAAATTTTAACTAAGGCTGAGCATGAAATTCACAAGTCTGCAAGCTGATTTATAAGTGTCACGCTAACTGATTGAGCCACTGGAGCCACCACAGCCGATTTAAATGTAGGCGAGCCACAACAGCTGATTTAAATGTGGGCTACAGCAATGTTTCCGCACGGAAGCAAAGAATTCCTCAGACAGGGATCTGGCTCCCTCTAGTGACTTTTCAGATTATAACAGCCTATGGTTCTCAAACCAATTTAGAAATAGAAAAATATCATCCCAATGCAAAGAGTTCCATGATGTTTGCCCTTTTAGCGGCATATTTCCTACGTCACACCACTCAACAATGAGGAAGGAATTATTTTATTTTCTTTAATAGTGAAAGCGAATGATTACTGAATATCAAGTACAGAGTCAGAAGCTACATGTTTATTTCCTCAGTTTATGAGAGAAGATGTCATATTCTATCATTCAAAGTAGCATGATCATATAGGAGTGCAAAAGGCTTATTTAAAACAACAGCAGCAACAACCTCAAAGTAACGTCATCATCTCTGCCAGAAGTCTTGCTGCTGTTTCCAAGGGACTCCAATTGTTGTAACAGCTCCTTTATTTCAAACTGCCTCTTTTTAATTTTACTCACCACTGCATTTGGGTTAGAATTAGGGGAGCAGACAGACAGTTGTTTATGATATGGTATACAATGGATGAAAATAGAACAGAAGAGAGGGCCGGGCGTGACGGCTCACGCCTGCAATCCCAGCACTTTGGGAGGCTGAGCTGGGTGGATCCATTGAGCCCAGGGATTCGAGACCAGCCTGGACAACATGGCCAAACCCTGTTCTACAAAAAATATAAAATTAGCCAGGGGTGTGGTGCGTACCTCTAGTTCCAGCTACTCAGGAGGCTGAGGTGAGAGAATCGCTTGAGTCCAGGAGGGCGAGGCTGCAGTGAACCGAGATTTCACCACTGCACTCCAGCCTGAATGGCAGACAGAGTGACACCCTGTCTCAAAAAAAAAAAAAAAAGTAAAAAGGTTGAGAGACAAAATGAGAGACAAACATACACGCAGTTTATAATAATCCTTAAGCCCAAGCCTTAGCACCAGGTGGCTAGAAGAGAGAAGCATAGAAAGTGTTACAAATAATTGACATCTACTAAATTAAGGTACTTTAAAATACTTGATTGTACAAAGTATTATAACTGGAAAAAAAAAAGAAAGCAAGGACAAGAAAACATAACACCCAGTCTAGGAAGGCTTGTTTACTGTGAATAACCTCTTCATCTCTGAGTATATAGAAATGCATAGTTTTATAGACACTTTTGTATATTTATGCTTTAAAACTATAGCTACTCTGCCACAAGCCATTTTTATTTCTTTTTTATTTTTATTTATTTATTTATTTGAGACAGAGTCTCGTTCTATTGCCCAGGCTGGAGTGCAGTGGCACAATCTCGGCTCACTGCAACCTCCACCTCCAGGGTTCAAGCAATTCTCCTGCCTCAGCCTCCTGAGCAGCTGGGACTACAGGCACCCGCCACCATGTCCAGCTAATTTTTTTATACTTTTAGTAGAGATAGAGTTTCACTGTGTTAGTCAAGATGGTCTCAAACTCCTGACCTTGTGATTCGCCTGCCTTGGCCTCCAAAGTGCTACAATTACAGGCGCTAGCCATCGTGCCCAGCCCACAAGCCATTTTTAAAAGGTACATTCCTGAAAGAAGAAATAAAGCTGAATTGAAGTTGAGACTGTGGCCAGGTGTAAATTAGTTTCATCTCATGAACACACCCAAAGTCCCTTATATAGGAATTCTCAGAATAGCAATAATATAGCTCTTCAAGACTGGTCTCTTGCACGTGTAACAAATTTTTTTCAGCTGTGTCAAGAGAATGCCAAATTTAGGAGAACATTGCCACCTGTGAATTCTTCACCAAAAGCTAAGGTTCAGCAACAAAATCCAATACAGTTCTGATTGAATGTGAATTCAATCCAGCCCAGCTCAAACCTGATTTGACTGTGGACAGTGTGGATTTATTCCTCACTGTCCAGTGAATCCTGAGGTTTTATTCTAGGAATGATATAAATAGGACTCACAGATAACTGTTTAGAGTGTTTACATCACTCTCTATCAGGGTGAACTTGACTACAACTGGACAGCTCAGATCTCAGGAAATGCACCAGTGTCAGATTGTTTTATTTTTGCAATTATATGTTGAGGAGATGAGAACAAGACTGTAAATATTCCCACTACAAATCATTCTGAGGCTGGAATGAGAAATTTTCTCCATATCTGGGCCAAAATAAAAAAGACCACAGGAGCGGAGCTAGAAGAAGGTTGCCTGAGATGGGCGAGGGTGATTTGCACCATTGTATTTCTGAATTACCCTTCCACCTTGTGCCACGGCACCACCACCCTTCCCCAGCTAATGGCAGTGACAAAGAGGACAGAGTCCCCTTGTCTAGGAAACACAGGTAAGTATCAGGCCACAGGAGAACAGCAAGAGAGGGATGATCTTTTAGAAACTAGGAGAGGCTGGGCACAGTGGCTTACCTGTAATCTCAGGACTTTGGGAGGCTGAGGCAGGCAGATCACCTGAAGTCACGAGCTCAAGACTAGCCTGGCCAACATGGTGAGATCCCATCTCTACTAAAAACAAAAAATACTAGCCAGACGTGGTGGTGTGTCCCTGTAGTCCTACTCAGGCAACTGAGACCAGAGAATCACTTAAACCTGGGATGTGGAGGTTTCAGTGAGCTGAGACTGTGTCACTGCACTCCAGCCTAGGCAACAGAGTGAGACTCCCTCTCAAAAAAAAAAAAAAAAAAAAGTAGAAACTAGGAGAGTCTGTTCCTTCCACAAATTCATACAGAAAGAATTTCTGACTCATCCTCTCCGGCATTATTGGGTCACCTTAGGGAAATGGCTGTATATATTGTTGATTGTCGACAGTTACATCCTATGAAGTTTTCGAGAATAATGAAGCCACAAAGACTGAACCATCACTCCTGGGAGAAATACAGGATTAGGTTCCCGCAGCCTCTGGTCACATTTTCATTAATCAATCAATACATCGACTTGTTTGATGTGTGTTTTGTTTAAAGACACCTTATTTAAAATATACTTTTGATTCATTAACAATGAACTCACAGCCAACAGCACTAAAACTCATGCCTAGATGAAACTTATCTAATATATGTGTTTTCTCTGTAAAGCACATCCCAGTCTACCTGCACTTAGGAAGACCCGAAAACACTTCAAACACTAAGCTTGGGGCCCATTCTAAACAGCAAAACAACCAACTAAAGGCACAAAAATGTTGGGCAGCTGTGGTGGCTGAAGCCTGTAATCCCAGTGCTTTAGAAGGCTCAGGTGGGAGGCTGAGGTTAGAGAATCGCTTGAGGCCAGGAGTCTGAGACCAGCCTGGGCAGCAAAGTGAGATCCCATCTCTACAAAAATATAAAAAATAAATTAGTTGGGCATGGTGGCACACACCTATAGTCCTAGGAACTTAAGAGGCTGAGGCAGGAGGAACCCTTGAGCCCAGGAGTTCAAGGTTATAGTGTGAAACATGATCACACCACTGCCCTCCAGCCTGGGCAACAGAGCAAGATCCTGTCTCTAAAAATAAATAAATAAATAAAATAAATATGGACAATGTGTCATTAAATAGACCTTGAAAAAGACACTTGTTTACAATAAGAGCTGAAACAAGAAGGCCACAGCTGGGAACATGCAGGTGGCTCAAATTTTTTACCATTTTGCACACATGGAGTGGGGGGTACTAATAAATATTCGCAAGTAAGCAGACGTATAAATATGGAATCCGTGAATAATGAGGGCCAATTCTGTAAGAGGAGAGGGCTCTGTCCCTAAAGATACGCATTCCCAGGAGCTGGCCTACCTTGCTATGTAATGAACAGTGCTGAGTCTAACTAGGCAGACTCTTCTTTTTTCGCGTGTAGAAACTACTGCCAGATCAGTGATGGCCATGGGACTTGGTCAGCATGATGACAAGGACTGCACTAAAATGACAGACCACTGGAGACAACTTGTTAAACAAGATGGGTTCCCATGGCAAACTGGGCAGGTTTAACACCCTCTGCTGAGTAAGTATCCCTGGGAGTTAGAGAGAGAGAGAGAGAACTGGCCGGGCGAGGTGGCTCACGCCTGCAATCCCAGCACTTTGGGACGCTGAGGCCTGCAGATCACAAAGTCAGCAGTTCAAGACCAGCCTGACCAACATGGTGAAACTCTGTCTCTACTAAGATACAAAAAAAAAATTAGCTGGGTATGGTGGCGCATGGCTGTAATCCCAGCTACTCAGGATGCTGAGGTAGAAGAATCACTTGAACCCGGGAGGCAGAGGTTGCAGTGAGCTGAGATTGTGCCACTGCACTCCAGCCTGGGCGACAGAGCAAGACCCAGTCTCAAAAAAAAAAAAGAAAGAGAGAACTAAAAATAAAAAATAAAAATAAAACAGAAAGAAGAAAGAAGGAAGGAAGGGCCATCTGAAAACTCAAAGAAAGAAAAATAAGGATTAGAGTCATTTGTTTAACTATTTTAAAAGATTGACCTTATCTTGTGCTCCAATGTGGTTTGAAATAAAATTTACAGGAGGCTATTGGTTTGGACTGAGCTCTTGCACTAGACCCAACAGACCAAACCAAAATGGAATCACTCATGCTAAAATTCCATGCTAAAGTTTCTAAGCTGAAATTCAGTTGTTTATCTGAACTGAGAAATCAGAAGAGAGAGTTAACAGCTGAGTCCCCAAACAGGCCAGTTTTAGCCAGCAGGATAAAGAAGTGCCCTCTGCTTTCACCCTTACAAGAAAAGTAATTTTGAATCAACCAGTCATCTTTTTGTCTCTTTCTGCTGCCTTCAGCCCAGTTCTGTCTATAAAACCAAACTTCTCTGCACAGCTCATCAAAACACTCATTCTGTCTTATAGAATGCGGTGTTGCCCAATTTTAGAATTGCAAATGAAAGCCAATTAAGATCTTCAACTAAATTTGTTGTAATTTTGTCTTTTGGCAGTGGTGAAACAGAATGGATCAGTTAAAAGGGTTAAAGCAATTTTCTGACCACGTGGCATGGTTTACAATAAATAGCCAACCGCAGAAGTCCGACTCTGCTTCTGCTTTGAAAAAAAGAAATCGTCTCAAAAAAAAAAAAAAAAATGAAAATGAAAAAAAGAAATCGCACATTGGGAGGCCGAGATTGGCGGATCACTTGAAGTCAGGAGTTTGAGACCAGCCTGGCCAACATGGTGAAACCCCACCTCTACTAAAAATATAAATTAGCCAGGTGTGGTGGCAGATACCTATAATCCCAACTACTCGGGTGGCTGAGACAGGAGACTTGCTTGAACCTAGGAGGTGGAGGTTGCAGTGAGCCGAGATACAGTAACTGCATTCCAGCCTGAGCTACAGAGCTAGACTCCGTATCAAAAAAAAGAAATCAGAGGGAAAATCTGAAAACCAAAAGAATTTACTCTGATACACACACCTGGAGGCGCTACATAGAGCTATCTCCATGCTTTTTTTTTTTTTTTTTTTTTCCTGCTACCTGGTATGTAGCATTGTTTCTTTTCTTTTCCTTTTTTTGAGACGGAGTTTCACTCATGTTACCCAGGCTGGAGTGCAATGGCGCGACCTCGGCTCACCGCAACCTCCGCCTCCTCAGACTAAAGAAGAACCCGGCAGTTCCTTAACATAATGAAACCAGAGTTCTGCCCTCTCAGGAGCTGGAGTTGCCTGTTGTCTTCAGCCAGGACAGAAAACATTCCCTCTGCCCTAGGGCATGAAAAACATCAGGACAGAATTCTGATATTACCGCTCAAAACTTAGTTGTGAAACAATAAACCCTGCTTCAGTTATGCCTCTGTATCTGTGAGATAAGAAATTTATAATATCAGGCATGGTCTTTCTTCCCATGTTTTTCTATTACAGAAAAATGCCTGAAGCAAAAGTAAATCGTCTTCCCATGTTACTCCGAACTGCATCACTTTCTCTCCCTTGACTGGCAGGAATTAGGAACTGCTACCATTAGTTACAAGGAGCCCAGCCCCAGGCTGAGAACTTCACCTGATTGTCATGAAATCTTACAAGGTCACAGTGTTACAGGAAAGGGGTCCGGATCCAGACCCCAAGAGAGAGTTCTTGGATCTAGTGCAAGAAAGAAAGAATGCAGGGCGAGTCCATAAAGTGAAAACAGTTTATTAAGAAAGTAAAGGAATAAAAGAATGGCTACTCCATAGACAAAACAGGCCTTTCTTTTTTTTTTTTTTTTTTGAGACGGAGTCTTGCTCCGTTGCCAGGCTGGAGTGCAGTGGTACGATCTCGGCTCACTGCAACCTCCACCTCCCAGGTTCAAGTGGGTCTCCTGCCTCAGCCTCCTGAGTAGCTGGGACTACAGGCAACCTCCACCACACCCAGCTAATTTTTGTGTTTTTAGTAGAGATGGGGTTTCACCATGTTGGCCAGGATGGTCTTGATCTCTTGACCTTGTGATCGGCCCACCTCCCAAAGTGCTGGGATTACAGGTGTGAGCCACTGCACCTGGCCTGGTTGCCCATTTTTATGGTTATTTCTTGATGATATGCTAAACAAGGGGTGGATTATTCATGTCTCCCTTTTTTAGACCATATAGGGTAACTTCCTGATATTGTCATGACATCTGTAAACTGTAATGGCACTGGTGGGAGTGTAGCAATGAGGATGACCAGAGGTCACTCTTGTCACCATCTTGGTTTTGGCGGGCTTTAGCCGGCTTCTTTACTGCAAACTGTTTTATCAGCAAGGACTTTATGGCATGTATCTTGTGCCAGCCTCCTATCTCATCCTGTGACTTAGAATGCCTTAACCATCTGGGAGTGCAGCCAAGTAGGTCTCAGCCTCCTTGGCTCCTATTCAAGATGGAGTTGTTCTGGTTCACACACCTGTGACAGTAGCTATTATCCCCATTTTATAGATGTGCAATGGAAGTCACAAGTCGGTAAGCAGTGTTGCCAAAATTCAGCCTCAGATCTATCAAGCTACAAAACCTATGCCCTCAACCACTCTGCTCTGACTAACGTATAGGCGGTGTCCTTCTAATGCATAAGACTGCCTGCAAGTAAATGATGCCTACTAGCTTTGGGGGTGTTGATGAAGAGTTAAACTCTGTAAAATATTTGAAAAGATTTATTCTGATCTTAATATGAGTGACCATGTCCTGTGACACAGCCCTCAAGAGGCCCTGAGAATATGTGCCCAAGGTGGCTGGGGTACAGCCTGGTTTTAGATATTGCAGGAAGGCATAAGACATCAATCAAATACATTTAAGAAATACATTGGTTTGGTTTAGAAAGGCAAGACAACTCAAAGGGAGGGCTTCCAGGCTACAGGTAAAATTAAACATTTTCTGGTTGACAATTGAATTTATCTGAAGACCTGGGATCAATAGAAAGGAAATGTTCAGGTTAAGATAAAGG
Organism: Sapajus apella; assembly: GCF_009761245.1. Classification (NCBI taxonomy): domain Eukaryota; kingdom Metazoa; phylum Chordata; class Mammalia; order Primates; family Cebidae; genus Sapajus; species Sapajus apella. The sequence continues at coordinate 15,118,571 of NW_022436958.1, forward strand.
ATCCTGGAGACCAAGTTTTATTATGCAGAGAAACCTCTTAGATAGCAGACTTCAGAGAAAGCAAGTTGTAAAATGTTTCTTATCAGACTTAAAAGGGTGCCTGGCTTTTAGTTGACCATCTCTTGGATCTGGAAAGGAAGAAGGAAAACAAAGGGGAAAGGGGATTCTCTATAGAATGTAGATTTTTTCCACAAGAGACTACAGAGCAATTTCAAGGTATGGCAAGGAAATATCTTTTGGGGTAAAACATTTTGATTTTCTTCCTTGTTATGCCAGAGTCAGATTGGAAAGTAAGTCATAATATACAAGGTTAAATAAAACCCATCTGATGAGAATTTACGGTTTGTAGGGCATGACTCCCCAGACCCCTTTGATAGGAATTTGGGTAAGATAAAAAAAATCAGACCTTAGTCCTCAGGAAGCGGGAAAGTTATTTGCATCCATCTAAACATAAACATTAAAAAAAAAAAAAAGTGTCAGTGAGTACATGATGAAATTCTACATTTTTGTGGGCATGAGTAAGCTATACCTTTCAGAAAATACATGCTATAAATGGGTGAGAAAGACAATATAAGGTTAAATACTGTAGTGAAATTTCAGAGTGAGACAATTAACACCAGACCTCTAGTGTAAGCCTCCAGGATACCAGGAATCACTTCAGACACATGAATTTGGTAGTGGTGTACAGGATGAATTAAGGGCCTGGGGCCAAGTAGAGCCAGGAAGCCCACTTAGAAGACTTTTCCAATAATCCAAGAAGGAGCTCATTATGTAACCCAGGATCCCCAGGTTTTTGGGGTACGTGCAATGCAAAAGTATCCACCTGTAACTATTGCACCTTGAGTTCTTGTTTCAAAAAATTCCAGAAAGATGGGAGGCTAAGGTGGGTGGATCACTTGAAGTTAGGAGTTTGAGATGTGCCTGGCCAACATGGTGAAGCTCCCTCTCTACTAAAAATACAAAAATGAGCCAGGTGCAGTGCTGGATGCCTGTAACCCCAGCTGCTCAAGAGACTGAGGCAGAAGAATCCCTTGAACCTGGGAGGCGAATGTTGCAGTGAGCGGAGATCAGACCACTGCACTCCAGCCTGGGCGACAGAGGGAGAGTCCATTTCAAGAAAACAAAAAAGTTCCAGGAAGAAGCTCAATTCTAGAAAAACAAAAACCAGCTGATTCAGAGACATGTGAGTTGGACACGAACTTTGACCAATTCTGCTCATGACCTTACTAAAAATCCTGCCTAGAAAGGAGTTTACTCACTATTTTCTATACATGCAATATATGTAGAAGCATGATCAGGCAACTGCTTCTGCACTGCCTTAACTCCACCTCTTCATACAATGATGCTGCCAACCAGCCCAAAAACAGCTCTGATTTCACTGTTGTTCAGGGAGTCACTGCTTTGAGGATGGATCCCCAGTGTCCCCCTTCCTTGTTGCCAATAATATAATCTCCTTGTTAAATCCTCCTTGGTTGTGGTTCTTGAATTGTCATCCACAGGGCAATCAAACCACCCATTACGCTACAACCGACTAGTGTCACAGAGAACAGAAAAGAAGAAAGAAATAAAAGGGGTGCTGTAGAGACAGAATCCAACGTGCTTGGCAACTTATAGAATGAGGGAAGGAAACTGGCTTTTCACTCTAAGAGGCAGCTTATGGGGAAAAGGATGTGGATAAGCTGTCTCCTGGCTGGCACTTTTAATAAACTTTCGGCTGTTAACCCATCGACATCTATTTTCATCAGAAACAAGTTGTTACTCCCAAGCTTCATGCTCATCCCTCGAGAATGCTACCCTTCTTGTATTTTACCATTTTATTCTCCTCATGCAATCATGTATTATTTATTTTAAACAGATTTCTCCAACATAAAAACTTTGAGAAATGCATTATATAATATTCCATATCCTTGGTCCTACCCACTCTCAAATGTCCCTATTCTTTAAGATTCATTATACCTGAATCAGTCAAATATGTATTAGGATAATTTCCTCCAATATTGAATTTCATAGAAAATTAAAAGGAGGCATATTATACTCTTACCGCTTTTGTCGGCATTAGTAGGAATATGTTAACTGCAGGACAGTCTTAATATACATGCTGTATAGTATTTTCTACTAATCACAATGTAAGTGAGTAGACTCCTTACAGACCTTAAGAATTCCTGAATAGGCTGGGCATGGTGGTGGCTCACACCTGTAATCTCAGCACTTTGGGAGGCCGAGGAGGGCAGATCACGTGAGACCAGGAATTCCAGACCAGCCTGGCCAACATAGCAAAACCTCATCTCTACTAAAAATATAAAAATTATCCAGGCATGGCACCACATGCTTGTAATCCCAGCTACTTGGGAGGCAGGAGAATCACTTCAACCTAGGAGACAGAGGCTGCAGTGAGCTGAGATTGTGCCACTGCACTCCAGCCTGGGCAACAGAGCGAGACTCCGTCTCAAAAAAAAGAATTTCTGGGTAGTCTCCTGCAGCTGACAATAACCAAATACCAGAATCCTCATAACCATCAAATTAATTCACAAGGGATTTTCACCTCACTGGTGAAACCTAGTCAAGAGATAGGCATTTGGATAGAATCATTTCAGGCACTTTCAGGGAACATGCCTTGTGCCTTTCTGCTAGGAGCAATTACTGGCTAACCTGCTCGACAAGAATATAAAAGAGCCGGGCGCGGTGGCTCAAGCCTGTAATCCCAGCACTTTGGGAGGCCGAGGCAGGTGGATCATGAGGTCAAGAGATCGAGACCATCCTGGTCAACACGGTGAAACCCCGTCTCTACTAAAAATACAAAAAATTAGCTGGGCATGGTGGCGCGTGCCTGTAATCCCAGCTACTCAGGAGGCTGAGGCAGGAGAATTGCCTGAACCCAGGAGGCAGAGGTTGCGGTGAGCCGAGATTGCGCCATTGCACCCCAGCCTGGGTAACAAAAGTGAAACTCTGTCTCCAAAAAAAAAAAAAAAAAAAAAAAGAATATAAAAGAAAGGACTGTCTTGTTACTTGAGTTTATCTTGACAGAAAGAATTTCCTACATTGGAGGAAATAATACAAGTAGGAACCAGCCCGGGGGACAGAGTGAGACTTTGTCTCAGAAGAAAAAAAAAAAGCTGAAAATGTGGAACCAACTTTGAAAATGGGTTAACAGGCAAAGGTTGGAACAGTTTGGAGTACTCAGAAGAAGACAGGAAGGTGTGGGAAATTTTGGAGCTGCCGAGAGACTTACTGAATGGTTTTGACCACAAAGTCCAGGCTGAGGTGGTCTCAAAGGGAATAAGGAACTTTCCTCCTCCTTTGCCTACTGCCATGATTGTGAGGCCTCCCTAGCCATGTGGAACTGTGAGTCCATTAAACATCTTTTTCTTTATAAAGTACCCAGCTCCAGTATTTCTTCATAGCAGTATGAAAATGAACTAATACAACACCTTAAGTAAAGCTGTTTCTACTGTGGAAAACATAAACTTCTCGTCCTGGTTTACAGTTTGAATGTTTTCGGTTCTAGCATCAGGCAGTTTGGTGAACTTTTCATGTAGTCCATACATTAGGCACAAGACTTTTTCCTTAAAATTTGTCTAATTTTACCTTATAGGGCTTTAGAAAAAGACCAGTTCTTGTTTGAACAATTTTATGAAAGTAAGTTGGATTGAAGGAACCTAGAAGAATTTAAGACCCAGTCTAGCCCATAGGTAGAAAATTAAAACCTGAAAACAATATATGGAGTTAAAAGCTAAGAGTGCCCACCCCCTACCCCCACTTTTTTGAAACGTAACTTTTTTTCTTACGTCGATCATATAGGAATCTTAGATTTAAAAATCACTTGGCCAAGCATGGTGGCTCACGCCTGTAATCCCCACACTTTGGGAGGCTGAGGCAGGAGGATTGCTTGACACTAGGAATTCAAAGCCAGCCTGAAAAACATGGCAAAACTCCATCTCTACCAAAAAAAAAAATTAGCCAGGCATGATGGTGCTCCTGTAGTCCCAGCTACTCAGGGGCTGAGGGAGGAGGATCACTTGAACCCAGAAAGTCAACCCTGCAGTGAGCTGTGATTGCACCACTGCACTCCAACCTGGGCAATAGTGCAAGACCCTGTCTCAAAAAAACCAAGCAGGTCAACAGCAGTGGCACACACCTGTAATCCCAGCATTTTAGGAGGCCAAGGTGAGTGGATCGCCTGAGGTTGGGAGTTTGAGACCAGCCTGGTCAATATGGTAAAACCCCATCTCTACTAAGAATACAAAAAATTAGCAGGCATGGTGGTGCATGCCTATAATCCCAGCTACACAGGAGGTTGAGGCAGGAGAATTGCTTGAACCCAGGAGACAGAGGATGCTGTCAGCCAAGATCATGCCACTGCACTCCAGCCTGGGCAACAAGAGCAAAAGAAAAAAACAAAGAAAAAAAATAACAACCAATTGTCTCAAAGAAAAAAAAAAAAAAACACAAAAAAAAAAAAAAAACAAAAAAAAAAAAAAAAAACTTGAGGATAGGAAGACAAACCAAGGCAGACTTTAGATTTTACTTATAGTCTTAAGGTTTCTGAGTCAGCCAAGAAATGAGAGTTTTCATTTACTCATTGTAAGCCTGAGAATCCTTAAAGTCAGGCATTTTGTGCATATTTTCAAATATGACATTTCAGTCAAAGCCTGGATAATATAACCAATGTTTCCTATTGTATTCTGGTATAAAGAAAGAACAGATTTTTTTTTTTCTTTTTTCAGACAGAGTCTTGCTCTGTTGCCTAGGTTGGAATGCAGTGGCATGATTTTGGCTCACTGCAACCTCTGCATCCTGGGTTAAGCAATTCTCCTACCTCAGCCTCCCAAGTAGCTGGGACTACAGGCATGTACCACCACGCCCTGCTAATTTTTTTATTTTTGTAGAGACAGTGTTTCACCATGTTGGCCGGGCTGGTCTTGACCTCCCAACCTCAGGTGATCTGTCTACCTTAGCCTCCCAAAGTGCTGGGATTACAGGTGTGAGCCACCATCCTCAGCTGTGAAGAAAGAGCAAATTTTTATTGGACCTGTGCAAATAAACATATTGCTATAAGAATACTCACAAATAGTTTTTAACTTCTGAAGGAAAGAAGGAGAGAAAAAGCCAAATGCTTTTATCTTTGTTGACAAAAATATACTTGACCAAGTTGTTGTAAGTTATAGATAGCTTTAGAGAGAGAGGTTTCTTAAATCTGGAAAACATTTCATTTAAGTAAAAAACCAACAATGTTTTAAATGAATATCATAAAAACATTATCTTCATCAGTTATTCATCTCATGCATTCAATATTTTGTGTTTAATCTCCATAAGTAGTTTCATTAATCCATCAGGTCTTTTTTTATTAGAGTTCTGGCCTTTTTTTTTTTTTTTTTTTTTTTTAATTGAGTTGGAGTCTCACTCTGTCACCCAGGCTGGAGTGCAGTGGCATGATCTCTGCTCATCACAACCTCTGCCTCCCAGGTTCAAGCAATTCTCCTGTCTCAGCCCCCCAAGTAGCTGAGATTACAAGCCCGTGCCACCACACCCAGCTAATTTTTTGTATTTTTAGTAGAGACAGGGTTTCACCACGTTGGCCAGGCTTGTCTGGAACTCCTGACCTCAGGTGATCCATCCACCTCAGCCTCCCAAAGTGGTGGGATTACAGGCATGAGCCACCATGCCTGGCCTCTGGACATTTTTATTTAGTCTATTGATCTTAAAGTTATCAGAAACCTGTATTTAAGGGTGCTTGTTGGAGTCTTTTCCATAAATCTGATTGTAAATGTTTTTAGAGAAGAATTCAAAACAATAACTGTGGATAACAAAAAATTAGAATGGCCATGGTTAAAAATATGATGAAAGTTTAACAAGGAAATTTACTTGTGTCTATTACATATAGTATTTTAAGACAACAACCAAAGTTATGACCGTAACATATTAGATTTCTACAAGTTTATAAATTTTTAAAACATTAATATTATCAGCAGGCCAGGTGCGGTGGCTCACACCTGTAATCCTAGCACTTTGGGAGGCTGAGGCAGGTGGATCTCCTGAGCTCAGGAGTTTGAGACCCAGCCTGAGTAACATGGTGAAACCCTGTCTCTACTAAAATACAAAAAAATTAGCTGGGCATTGAGTTGGGTGCCTGTAATCCCAACTACTTGAGAGGCTGAGGCAGGAGAATCACTTGAATCCGGGAAGCAGAGGTTGCAGTGAGCCAAGACTGAGCCACTACACTCCAGTCTGGTCAACAGAGCAAGATTCTGTCTCAAAACAAAACAAAACAAAACACCAAAGAATAAATATCAACAGCATACCCATAAATGCAACTAAAAGATATCTATTATTATCATTTGACAATGTTTCTTATATAATTTACCTAGTAAGCCTAATTATTTAATATCTCTACAAGTTAAGAGATACATCTTTTGAGGATTTCCAGGGGCCCAACTGGAAAATCCCAAGTTAATTCTCAGTTAAAGAGACTTGAATTAGAATTTCATTTTGGAGAAGTTTGTCAAAGATGTTAAAAGGTTCAAAACACTTGATCAAAACAGAATCAGAGGTCCCTGTAAAATAAGCCATTCATTTAACCAGGGTGGTAAACTAAAGACTTCAAAAGCAGTGCAGAAAGCGACATGGATGTAAAAACCTTAACCCTTTAAGGCTCAGTTTCTTTAAGTAATCAAAATCTAATAAGGACAACACAGGAAAATACCTTGATAAGATGTAAAATATTTGTTTCTTAAGCCAGCTACCAAAAAGAGAGAAAAAAAACGCTACAATGTGATCGTTTCTCCTCATGGGAGATTCACTTAGATAACCTGGAAGCTGAGCCTGATGAAAAGGTTACTTGAATTGAATTAGACACAGGAAGAATGTGTCCAAAGTTATGAATGTACAGAGTATTACAGAGGATTGTGAACAAGAAAAACCAGTATCTTGAGCAGGAAAATACATGTCTTTTAGTAACAGCAAGGGAAATTTCCTTGTTACATGGAACAATTTAGACATATCAATAAAAGCCAAGAGTAGAGAAAGTTATCGTCCTATGCCTTCTCAAGGGGAGAAAAAGCTGACAGCAATGATGTATGACCTGCAAATCACATTCAGTGAGATGCAGCAAAAGTCAAATCTCTGAGCTATAAATCTGAAAATTTAAAAAGCAAAACTCCACCTCAAGAAATGAAATTACCATTTTAAATGAAGAGAACAGCATTTTTAACCTGAAGCTAGGGAAATTAAATAGATCTCAGGAGGAATATGGCTGTAAAGAAACTGATTTTAGAATTAAAAATTAAGACTACTTGCAATTTTAATAAGAGCAGATCAATACTTAAAAAAAAAACTTTATTGTTTTAAATATAGGAGACTAGACTCTCGTTCTGTATTAGTGAACACCTGACACCAATTTTAAATTTTGGAAAACATATAAGAAATTTATTTCCAATCCTGGCCAACCTCATCACATATAAATCCTCTTTCATAAGGTCCATCTTTTATAAATCTTTTTTGACTTGTCTAGATCTTTTACAATTTTCCTTAAACCCCAATCTTACTCCTATAATTTAAAAAAATTGTCTTAGCCAGGTGTGATGGCAGGCACCTGTAATCCCAGCTACTTGGGAGGCTGAGGCAGGAGAATCATTAAACCCAGGAAGCAGGGGTTGCAGTGAGCCGGGACTACACCATTGCACTCCAGCCTGGACAACAAGAGCAAAACTCCATCTCAAAAAATAGAAATAAAAAATAAAATTTTTAACAACCAATTATTTTATCTTAGGATGAAAATTTACCATCTTTTTTAAATATATCAATTGTATTTTCCTAAATTTATATTTTGATTAATAGACCTAAATACTTTTAGTCCCTTTACAAAACTTAAGAAGCCAAGAACAAACATCTACGTATATGGTAATTTGTTCTTTTTTCAATCTGGATATGATGTAGACATTTAATGAGTTTCATTTGACATAATTTTAAGATTTTTAAATTACATGAAAAGCTTATTTGTAAATGTTTATTTTACTTATAATTACAAGATTTATTTATTTTTCAATTATTCCTGGATTTATGAAAATTGAGATAGAACTAGTCATTTTTGTTATTAACCTGTTTTATAGACTGTTAACATCAAGTGTTTATCGTGATATTAACGTTTAAGTAAGAACCTTAAAGTTAAAAATGGCCAGCCTATTGATAACTCAGAAGTGACAGCTATTTTTGTTAAATCAACAATGTTAAACTAATCACATTTATTTAAAAATTATATAAACAAAGATCATTTTGTTTTAGGCTTTATGATCTTAAAACATCTAGCAAAGGCAAATATAAAACTGTCTGACCAGTAAACTCAGACAAAAATGTATGCTGACAAATTTGAAGACATTTTCTAATTTTATTTTATCCACAATTTTAAAACCAATTATTTCATCAAAGATTAACTTAAGTCACATCAATTTAAAAAACTGGGGGGTTAATTACTATACATTTTATATGAGTGCTCATTTATTTAAACCAATCGGAATAAAATTTCTTAAGGGATTTCTAACTACACCAGATTTTATGTAGATACAATATACAACATAATATATGCACATACACATAAACATAGTTAAACACATAAAGATATTAGAACTATTTTAGAATTTTAGTCATAATATAGTAAAACATGTAAATTTACCAATTTATAAAAATTATCACATGCAAATTATTTTTCTGACAACATGCAATAAGCTTTAAGCTTTTTTAATAGGCAATCTTATAAAGGCTGTGAATGAAATTTGGGATAAAGCAGTTTGACTCAGTTACCAATGCACTAAATTGAACAAAAAATAGTTAACTGTGAAAGTATGGCTGAATTATGTGAGGAGGACCAAAAGACAAGAGAGATTTTTAACAAGGTTTATACAGTATTTTTTTGGACTCAATTCTTTGTCATTGAAGATAAGAATGATGCCATTCTTTTTTGTATAGGGAAGGTTTTACAACAGAATGTAATCTTTGCTTTAAAAAAAAACAGCATGAAGGTCAAAATGGCTTTCTATCTGCTGGTTTTCAAGTGTTTTTATTAAATAGTATGTTAGAATAGCTGTTTAGAGAAGGATAAAGAGGGGGAATTATAAGAAGGGGAGGGGAATGGTCTGGGAAAGAAAAAGTTTCAGCCACCTTTGAGACAGTATTTTTTATTTTTTATTTTTTTGAGATGGTGTTTCGATCTTGGTGCCCAGGCTGGAGTGCAATGGTGTGATCTTGGCTCACCACAACCTCTACCTCCCAGGTTCAAGTGATCCTCCTGCCTTAGCTTCCCATGTAGCTGGGACTACAGGCATGCATTACCACGCCCAGCCAATTTTGTATTTTTAGTAGAGACAGGGTTTCTCCATGTTGGTCAGGCTGGTCTTGAACTCCCGACCTCAGGTGATCCACCTGCCTCAGCCTCTCAAAGTGCTGGGATTACAGGTATGAGCCAGCGTGCCCAGCCAACAGTATTTTTTAATAAGGCAATATTTGCATCATTAATGTATTTTGTTTTGGTTTGGTTTTGGTTTTTTGCCTCAAGATATCAATGAGATATGCATATCTTACCTGGAGTATATGATTTTATAGCCTCCATATTTTAGTTTAGTTTTGTTGTTTTTTTTTTTTGAGATGGAGTTTCACTCTTGTTACCCAGGCTGGAGTGCAATGGCGCGATCTTGGCTCACCGCAACCTCCGCCTCCTGGGTTCAGGCAATTCTCCTGCCTCAACCTCCTGAGTAGCTGGGATTACAGGCACGCGCCACCATGCCCAGCTAATGTTTTGTATCTTTAGTAGAGACGAGGTTTCACCATGTTGACCAGGATGGTCTCGATCTCTAAGAACAACAGACTAAAGGATTCCAATAATGTTTGAATATGTTACCAGCTGGAGTTCTAGAAAATATTCTGGCATGCCTTTGAACTTTGAGAGCTCATTTTATAGGTGCTTTGATTTAATGCCAACTACATAAAAGCCAAGTAAATGCAAGCACTGAATACACAAAGGCCAAATAGATACAAGCCCAGACAGAAAATAAAGCATATACTTAACCAGTAAGGATGATAAGGCTTCTCCAAAGAAAGGGAAAATTCCCTCACCAAAATCTCAAGGTCCAAACCATGACGCCGAGGTCAACAGAGGGAAAATAACTCTACCCAACAGATTTACCAAACAAGAGGGGGAAAGACCCCCCGAACCATAGTCCAAATAAAACAGAACTCAAACCCTGTTTGAGAGTTCTGTACAAGAGATAATCACTGGTGGGAGAAAGGGGGACCTGTAAAAGTGGTGGGGAAGTGGGAGTTTCAAAGAGCCTCAATATGGGTGCCTCATGCCATAGCTCCAAAGGCCAGTGATTCTCCCTTAGGTGATTCAGCTTTGTGTCCCACTTCTGACACCATGTATGTCAAAGTCAAAATAAAAATGTACACACAAAACTCTAAATTTAATGTTTTATTTGAGAAGAAAGAATTTCAATTCTAGGTGATCTTTAGTATGTCCAAAGAACAAAGAGAAGGTTGAGGGTTTTACTTAAAAAGAAGAATGTTACTTGTGGCCTTAAGAGACAGTTCATTGGTATTAGTAAAGCTCCGGGGAGCTGGCAAGCTCCAATTGGTGGGCAATGGCTGTAGGGCAAAATTAGGCTAGAGTTACAGCAAGTTATCTCAGCAGCTACAGACAAAACTGGTCTCAGGTTACAGCAAGCAGATTCAGTAGCCAGGCTCACAGAGAATTAAATTCTTGAAGCAATGTTATGTGTCCCAAGTACTTTTTCCCCCTAGCTTCTTGACTGTTATAGTTGGGTGTGACAAGAATAACCCAATTCATATGATCAACTTGCAGAATTATAACAAAAGAAGTAACATTTTATGTAGGCACTTACACTAAATAAGTAGTAGTAAAAACATCCTATTTGGCCAGCAGCTTTGAAACAATAGAATTTAGTCAAATAATGATTATATATACATCAGAAGTGCTTTCCATTAAGTAGTTTCTCAAGTGATTTTTGCCAGTATTCTAATTTTACATGGAGTAAACACAAACTGCAAAAGTTAAAAAATTGACCATGGCAGCCAGTCACGGTGGCTCACGCCTGTATCCCCAGCACTTTGGGACGCCAATGCGGGCAGATCACGAGGTCAGGAGATCAATACCATCATGGCCAACACAGTGAAACCCCGTCTGCACTAAAAATACAAAAATTAGCTGGGCGTGGTGGCACATGCCTGTAATCCCAGCTACTGAGGAGGCTAAGGCAGGAGAATCACTTGAACCCAGAAGGCGGAGGTTGCAGTGAGCTGAAATTGCATCACCGCACTCCAGCCTGGCAACAGAGCAAGACTCCGTCTCAAAAAAAGAAAAAGAAATTGCCTATGGCATAATAATCATCTTTCAAACTTCTCATATGTTAAGGCTACTTCTTAATAATTTTCATTTTCTAATCATTTGGAGTTACAGAGAAAGTAAGATTCCTTCAAAGTTTGGTGACTTTTTTTCAAAGTTTTATTCCTTTGATACTATCTTTGTAATCAGAATAGGCTAAGTCCCAGCCTCATTCCTTGTCAACTGGATAACTTCAGAAGTGTTTTAACTTCTCCAAATCCTAGTTTCTTTCACTATAACATGAGGATTGTTAACACTGACAAGGAAGTTTGAGCAAGCATAAGGATTAATGAAATAGGGTGTGTAAAGCTAGCCTCAATCATGGCAATGGTCGCTGCTCAGCAAGAGAAAGCAGCCCTTATCACTACATTGCTGAGATTTTATTAACTAACCTTTTGCCCTATTAATTTCATGACCCCTTTTTTAAACAGGTAAGTGTCAGAAGAAGATCCTATAATGTCAATGTGTGTCCTATAAAAGCTCATGAAGACTCCAAGGTATCTTGAACTTAATTGTTCACACGCCGATTTGATCATTCTTTTCTCTCTATTTTCCTTTCCTTTCAAGATAAATGTCTCTTTTCTAAGCTCTAAGTGAAGAGCATGTGACCATTCCTCAATGAGCTCTTTTACATGTTTTACATTATTTGGCTGAGAACCAACATGAAAGTTTTTTAAGTAAATGGTGGTGATTTCACCATCTATTTTCTCCTGACTAAGAATGTGGAATTTTTTCAGTGTGCTTTCATAAAATTCACACCTGTGTTTCAGGTAAAGAAAAATGTCTGTGTCAAGCACAAGCATTTCTCCATTTCTAGCAGTCTCAGGTACTAAGGTCCTGACTGACACCAAAGAGTTGTTACTTCTCTGTAGATTCTTTTGGGGATTCTGTCTATTCCACTTTCTTCCCTCACTGGTAAAATTTCTGGTTTTTTCTAAGAGAGAGCTTGCTCTCACTAGCAAAGATTCTTTGAGCCTCTTGACAGCCAGAAATGATCCTTCCACGGTGATTCTTCCATTGGGTTTCAAAGGACTGAAGCTTAAAGTTGGGATTTTCTTTTTCAGGTCCTTTACCAGAGTTTCTAGAGTAGCTTCATTCCCAAAAACAGAAAGATCAAGGATGGCACTCACAGAGCTGAAGATCTAAAATTAGAAAGAGAGAAATGAAAATAGTACTGCATAGTGGGAGAGACTACATAAACATGTTCTTTTCTGCCACTTTCTTGTCTCTGCAGAAATTGCATTAAACCAGGCCCCAGTTGCCTGTACCAGACTTCCTGATTCCTTGCACCAGGGCAGCCGATCACAGTGATCCCATTTTGTTCAATTTGGGATTCACAGTCCCTCATCACATACCCCAAAACAGACGTGCTCAAATAATTTTTAGAGGCACAATTCTTTTTTGAAACAGTCTTATGCAGAACCCATACATATAAACTGTTCTGGTGCTGCTTGGATTGGGGTCCCCCAAGAGTCGTTCCCACCTCCAGTCTGAAGTTCATCAGATGGCTGCACACAACTCTGAGTGTCTTACAGAATCAAGTTAGTGACTGGGCACAGTAGCTCACACCTGTAATCCCGCACCTGGGGAGGCCAAAGTGGGCATATCACCTGAGGTCAGGAGTTCAAGACCAGCATGACCAACATGGAAAAACCCTGTCTCTACTAAAGATACAAATTAGCCAGATGTGGTGGCATGCACCCATAATCCCAGCTACTCGGGAGGCTGAGGCAAGAGAATCACTTGAACCCAGGAGGCAGAGGTTGCAGTGAGCTGAGATCATGCCATTGCACTCTAGCCTGGGTAACAAGAGTGAAACTCCATTTCAAAAAAAAAAGGGAATCAAGTTAGTAAACCACTGCTTTAACTTTTTCCTCTTTTTATTACTTCCTGTCTCTTCAAAGCCCCTTTTTAATGTTCATTCTAATTGTTTAGGTTGGTACCTGGCATCATCCATGACAGTATAAGTGCTTACCGTCACTTTAAAAGCATTAAGTGAGGCTGGGCATGGTGACTCACCCCTGTAATCCCAGCACTTTGTGGGGCTGAGGTGACAGGATCGCTTGAGTCCAGGAATTTGAGACCAGCCTGGGCAACATAGGTAAACCCTGTCTCTACAAAAACTACAAAAATTAGCCAGGCGTGGTGGTGCACACCTGTAGTCCAGCCAGCTACTCAGAAGGCTGAGGCAGGAGAATCACTTGACCTCAGGAGGCAGAGATTAGAATGAGCCCAGATTACGCCACTGCCTGAGTGACAGCAAGACCTTGTCTTAAGAAGTATGTTTTTTAAAATAAAACATTAAGTGACACACATAGAAAGATAAAAACAAAGGAGGCAATAATAACCAAAATTTCAAGAGCCAGGGTTGGCCTTTAACACTGACTCAGGGAGTTTGCATTTTCTTTCCTAGAAGTCATGAAGTGAGAGCACTTTGTGTCTCCTGACATAGGAAATGGGATCCAGGACCATCAGCACACCTTCAGCATCACACCTTACCTTGTCACTAAAATGAGAGACAGTGAGTTCGGCGTGTCCAGCCTTCCTTCCTAGCCGGTGTTTCTTTTGCCTGATGACATTCTCTGCAACTAAGTGGAAACAATGGCATCAGAAGTGTTGATGGCACGATACACTAATAACTTTTTAATAAAAATAGACATATTCAATTATATAAGAATGTCTACAATTTTGTCTACATTTTTCCTCTAAATTCAACATTCAAATCAGTTTTTTCTGCCCTGTAACATATTAAAATTCATTTTATGTGTAAATATGATCCTAATCACATGTTATAAAACACACAAGGTATTATATGCATGAGTAAAAAACAAAAATATAAAGGTATATCCCCATCTCTGTTAATTCTGGTCAAAGGAGGTGTTACACTTTGATCCAAGATATCATACTGTTGTGGTTTTCCTCCCAATTCATTGGCTGACCTGCTGAGTCTCCTTCCTAATCCTCCTCTCTTCCTGTTCTCTAGACGTCGGCAAGACCTGGACCTCAGGCTCATGCTTCTTTGCTAACATATACCCATCCCCTGGGTGGAGACTGCAACAATCTCCATGGCTTTAGATACCATCTCTACATGAATCGCTTTCAAAATTCTATCTTCAGCCTCGATCTTTCTCCCTTCTGCCTGTAGGACTCTCTACTTCGTTATCCTAATAGGCGTCTCATTGACTCAAACTGAACTCTTGGTAACTATCTCCCTCCCAAATGTATTCCATCCCTAGTGTTCTCCACCACAGAAAATGACACTGAATCCATCAACATGTCCCGAATACCCACCAGTTCTCATCACCTGCCCTGCTACTGCCCTATCAAAGCCAACGATAAGTAGTAACTCCTGCTCTTCAAGCAGCTGCTATGCTGCTTATTTAAGAAAAGGCAGTCCAATCTTGTTAATCCCCTGCGTGAAACATTCCCTCTCACCCAGAATAAAATCCCAGACACCTCGCCATGATCCAGTGGTTCCTGAGCATAAACTGGCCCCAGCTCCCCATCTAACCACATCGCCTATCACTCTCCGCCTGCTCATTCCCCTCCAGCCAGCCACGCAGGCCTCCTTGCTGTTCTTCCATACACACAGAATGCTCCCCACTCACAGAACTACCAGTCCCTCCCTTGGCCTAGAATGTTCTCCCCACTTATCTGCACGAATCATTCCCATACTTCATTCAGGCCTCTGCTCAAGCTTTGTATCTTGTTATTTATAAATATATAATCATAAATATAAATAAATATGTAAATTTTACACAAATAAAGCACTCAACATATTACAGATTTATTTGTTTAGTATCTGTCCAGATGTACATTTAAAGAAAAAAAGACTTTGCCTATTTCGCTCATTGCTATATCCTCAAGGTCTAGCATGTTGCCTGGTAAATAACAGGTACTCAGAAAATATTTATGAATGAATGACCGAGGCCTCGGTCTCTCTCTGAGTTGCCAATTCAACATATAAAATACTAACTTTCAAAAATGCTACCATCTCCTTAGAGAAACAATGAGCCCCTGAGCCCCTCCTGCCATCCCTTACCTGAACATCCCCATTGAGAAGGAATGATTTAATTAACGGTGACAGCTAAAGGTACTGAAAATCCATATGCCTTGGATCTTTCTCTGGACTCTGACTTCCCTCAAGCAAAGCAAGGTCTTCCTTGCTCCTACCCTCATGTGGCATGTTCACCTCTAAGAGGCTGGCACAGAGACTTGTTTTTCTCTGGCAATGTATTATCTGCCAGTCTCTAATAAAGAAGGTTGCCCATTCCGTGACGCTGAAGGGGTGTGTGTGCTCTGCCAACCCAACTTTCTCACCATCTAAGTCAGGGATTAGGTGTAGGGAGGAGAATGGGTCAATCAGATCACAGATCCAAGCCACACTTCTCAATTCAACTTTGCCAGTAATAAGGCAGACACTATATTAAAATATCCATTTATTCTAAAATATATACTTGAAGCCACCTGAAAATTCCCAAAGTAGTAATCATGTTTATGAAATTATATATAAACTTTGTGAGGTTTTTGTCCATTTTGTCTGTTATTTTACAGGTTTTCTACAATAAAATGTAACATTTTCACCCCAAGATATAGATTCAAAATACAGAAAAAAGTTTTCAAGAATTTGCCAGTCACTTTATCATGAGCCATTTTCATATCTTTTCTTCCTAAAGCACTATCATGCCACTTGTATATTCACAATAAAATATTTTTTAATAAAAGCTACTTTAGCCAGGCATGGTGGCTCATGCTTGTAATCCCAGCACTTTGGGAGGCCGAGGCAGGTGGATCAGGATAGGAGTTCGAGACCAACCTGGCCAACATGGTGAAACCCCCATCTTCACTAAAAATACAAAAATCAGCCAGTGTGATGCTGGGCACCTGTAATCCCAGCTATCCAGGAGGCAGAGGCAGGAGAATCACTTGAACCCAGGATGTAGAGGTTGCAATAAGCCAAGATCACACCACTGCACTCAAGCCTGAGCAACAAAGCAAGACTCCATCTAAAAAAAAAAAAAAAGCCACTTTAAAATTTACCAATTCCATGAATCATTTTAATATAATGTAATTTTCAAATTTCATTGAAGAGGTATTTCTAAAATTACAAAAATTTGATTTGGAAATACCTTTCTTTTCTTTGAATACCACATAGGCAACTCCCTTGGTTCTTGTTGGATATATCACATCTTCAACATCTCCACCCTCATTCTTAATGTCTTGGAAGTGCTTCTTCACTAATATGACCAATAATTGATCAATAAAAAGGCCAACCGGAAGACCAGCAACTACAACTGTTCTTTCAGAAGCTTTGGATTCCTTGACATTCAAAACTGATGCCTGTAAGAGAAACAGTAAGTTACTCTTTAAAAATACAAGACTCTACTTAATAAAGGTAACATCACACTCCAGTGGAGAGAATATCTTATTCTATAAAACTGCTGGTGCAGTTGGTTACATACATTTTAAAAGGGGTGTAGGGGAGTAAATCCTTGCCTCACACCATATACCAACATGAACTCCATATGAATTTGAGAGTTAAATGTAAAAATTAAACCCCTTTTTTTCTGAAATGCAGTCTCACTCTGTCACCCAGGTTGAAGTGCAGTGGCAGTCTCAGCTCATTACAACCTCTGCTTCCCGGCTTCAAGCATTCAGCCATTCAGCCTCCGGAGTAGCTGGGATTACAGGCCCCTGCTGCCATATCCAGCTAATTTTTGTATTTTTAGTAGAGGTGAGGTTTCACCCTGTTGGCCAGGCTAGTTTCGAGCTCCTGACCTCAAGTGATCTGCCGCCTCGGCCTCGCAATGTGCTGGGATTACAGGCATGAGCCACCATGCCTGGCCACCCTTTTTTTAATAAATGGAAAATATTGGTTAATATTTGTCTGGTTTAGGAAGGCCTAAACATAATGGAAGAAGTTACAAAGGAAAATATCAAAAACATAAATTTAAAAAATTATTAATTAAAAATAAGTCAAACTAACCATAAAATATAGTATTTGAAGGTGGCTGTATGTTTTCTTTAAACTGCAGAGTCTAAAGTATATAAGACAGTTAAGAGGCCAGGCATGGTGGCTCATGCCTGTAATCTCAGCACTTTGGGAGGCCAAGGTAGGCAGATCACCTGAGGTCGGGAGTTCAAGACAAGCCTGGCAGCATGGAGAAACCCCATCTCTACTAAAAATACAAAATTAGCTGGGTGTGGTGGCACATGCCTGTAATCCCAGCTACTTGGGAGGCTGAGGCAGGAGAATTGCTTGAACCCGGGAAGTGGAGGTTGTGGTGAGCTGTGATCACACCATTGCACTCCAGCCTAGGCAACAAGAGCAAACCTCCATTTCAAAAAAAAAAAGAAAAGAGAGAGAGACAGTAAGAACACATCCCCTACTTTTATTGTCAGAATCAGGAAAGTTACCATAAAAAAAATAAAACCCTGGACGGCACATGGTGGCTCACGCCTGTAATTCCAGCACTTTGGGAGGCAGAAGCAGGCAGATTACCTGCGGTCAGGAGTTTCAGACCAGCCTGACCAACATGGTTAAAACCCCGTCTCTACTAAGAATACAAAAATTAGCTGGGCATGGTGGTGGGCACTTATAATCCCAGCTACTTGGGAGGCTGAGACAGAGAATCACTTGAACCCGGGAGGCAGAGGCTTCAGTGAGCCAAGATCGCACCACTGCACTCCAGCCTAGGCAACAGAGGAAGACTCCATCTTAAAAAAAAAAAAAAAAAAAAAAGCCTGAAAAGCCTAACTGGGCACAGTGACTCACGCCCAGCATTTTGGGATGCCAAGGTAGGTGTATCACTTGAGGCCAGGGGTTCCAGATCAGCCTGGCCAACATGGTTAAAACCGGTCTCTATCAAAAACACAAAAAATTGGCCGGGTGCGGTGGCTCATGCCTGTATGCCCAGCACTTTGTGAGGCTGAGGTGGGTGGATCATGAGGCCAGGAATTTGCAACCAGCCTGGCCAATATGGTGAAAGCCCATCTCTACTAAAAATACAAAAAATTAGGTGGGCGTGGTAGCATGCGTCTGTAGCCCCTGCTGCCCGGGAGGCTGAGGCAGGAGAATTGCTTGAACCCGGGAGCTGGTAGTGAGCCGAGATTGCGCCACTGCACTCCAGACTGGGCGACAGAGCAAGACTCCACCTCAAACACACACACACACACACACACACACAAAATTAGCCAGGTGTGGCGGTACACACCTCTAGTCCCAGCTAGCTACTCCAGAGGCAGAGATAGGAGGGTCACTGGAGCCCAGGAGGTCGAGGCTGCAGTAAGCCAAGATGGCACCACTGTACTCCAGCCTGGGTGACAGAGCAAAGCTCTGTCTCAAAAACAAAAACAAACAAAAAAAAAAAAAACTGCCTGAATGAACACTCCAGAGAAAACCTGCTAGCATGTATATCCCAGAGCAAGTTCTCTCCCATTTCTGGGATTTGAAGGGGCCCCAGCCTAAAAATTATAAGAAAATTAAAGTACTTGCATGATTTTGAGTAAACTATGAAATGCAGGCCAGGCACAGGGGCTCACACCTGTAATCCCAGCACTTTGGGAGGCCAAGGCAGGCAGATCACCTGAGGTCAGGAGATCGAGACCAACCTCGCCAACATGGCAAAACCCCATCTCTACTAAAAATACAAAAATTAGCTGGGTGTGGTGGCACATGCTTGTAGTTCCAGCTACTTGGGAGGCTGAGGCAGGAGAATCACTTGAACCCGGAAGGTGGAGGTTGTAGTGAGCCAAGATCAAACCACTGCATTCCAGACTGCCTGGGCTGCAGAGGGAGACATCCTCTCAAAAAAAAAAAAAAAAAATACATTTGACCCATTTGCTGGAAACATTTTCCTAGAAGTAGAAAAGGAAAAATACACATAACATTGGACCAAAAGGAGAAAAAGTAATCACAGCACACTATTGGGACCTGCTATAAACAATATTTACTGTTTACATCATTATGAGTTTTTCACTTTTAGACCAAACCTGCTAAGTCTTTAAAAAGAAGGCCAGGTGCAGTGCCTCACACCTGCAATCCTAGCACTTTGGGAAGCTGAGGTGGGCATATCACTTGAGGTCAGGAGTTCTAGACCAGACTGGCCAACACAGCGAAATCCCATCTCTACTAAAAATACGAAAAATTAGCTGAGTGTGGTGGCAGGTGCCTGTAATTCCCAGCTACTTTGGAGGTTAAGGAACCAGAAATGCTTGAACCGGGAAGGTGGAAGTCGCAGTAGGCTGAGATCACACCACTGCACTCCAGGCTGGGTAACAGAGTGAGATTCTGAGTCAAAAATAAAAATAAAAATATTGAAGATTTTAATATGGTTACAAAAAAATAGAAATGCTCAACCCTGTCAATGAAAGAATAAAGGCAGAGCCATCACATCAGAAAGCAAAAAGGTATAAAGAAAAACTGCTTATTTTTCTAAGTAAAGCACTAGGGAGAAACAGAGGATTGACTCAACTGCATTTGGTTTTCTTTCTTTTTTTTTTTTTTTTTTTTTTGAGATGGAGTTTCGCTCTTATTGCCCAGGCTGGAATGCATTGGCGGTACCACAACCTCTGCCTCTGGGTTCAAGCGATTCTCTTGCCTCAGCCTCCGGAGTAGCTGGGATTACAGGCAAGCACCACCACCAAGCTCAGCTAATTTTGTGTTTTTAGTAGAGATGGGGTTTCTCCATGTTGGTCAGGCTGGTCTGGAACTCCTGACCTCAGGTCATCTGCCGGCCTCAGCCTCCCCAAAGTGCTGGGATTACAGGTGCGAACCACTGTGCCCGGCCTTTGTTTTTATTTCTTTTGGGAGATCATTTTCTTTTTTCTCTTTCTTTTATTTTTTGGACAGAGTCTCGCTCTGTCACCCAGGCTGGAGTGCAATGGCACAATCTTGGCTCACTGCAACCTCCACCTCCTGGGCTCAAGTGATCCTCTCACCTCAGCCTCCCGAGTAGCTGAGACTACAGTTGACTGCCATCGTGCCCAGCTAACTTTTGTATTTTTAGTAGAGACTCCTGACCTCAAGTGATCCTCATGCCTTGGCCTCCCAAAGTGCTGGGATTACAGGCATGAGCCACTGTGCCCCGCCGGGAGATAGTTTTCTGCACCCCAACAATATCAAAGAAAAATATGCAATCAATTTAAACTCAGAAAATCTTCCATCAGCTCTATGCCCTCATTAGTACTAATACCGCATTCCTTCATTCAAATGTCTACATGTAATTAATCTTTAAAATTAAAGAAACTTCTCCCTAAGCCAGTGTTTTTAGGAGAAAAAAAAAATAAAGGTGTAAATTTTGTTTTGTAAGAAGTCGTTTCTATGAATCGTCTTGAACTCCTGACCTCAGGTGATCCACCCACCTCGGCCTCCCAAAGTGCTAGGATTACAGGCGTGAGCCACGCGCCCGGCATTTCTATGAATCATCTAATAAATTAGTACTTCAGTGACTTGCCAATATTTGTCCTTAACTTCCTTTCATAGGTTGGAGAAGGTATGGCTAACATAGATAATTTTACTGAGGTCAATTATGAATAAATACAGTCATTAATCTCTTCTACCCACTATTAAGAAATGTCCTAGAGAAAGACAGTCCTTTCAAGAACTCTGAAACAAGAGCAGCTTTTAGGCAAGAGATAGTAAGGTGATGGCGTTTTTCCTTGCATCAATGTTATGTTATAACAAACTTGGCCATCTTATCAGAAAGCACAACGTATATGGAGAAGCTTTACTTTTGTAAGCAAGGCACTGGAAAGAAGCCATCAGAACATTCATTCGCTGCAATTGTTTATATTAATCTTCTCAAAATCAGTTGTTTATTTTTATTGACTATGCCTTTACTGCCACAAGGTCAACAAAAACGCACTCGCCTCTCACAATTGCTTTTGCATTTCCGGATCTCTACCATTTCAGGGCAGGAATTAAAGGCCCTGCCAAGGCTTTTAAGCGATTGATGGAAACAAAACAAAACATAGAAGGCTAAATTTTGAATTTGCTAACTTCTCCACCACACCAGCACTGATGGTAAAAACACAGCCTGTGCTCTTTGTGTCTCTGGAGGAAGAACTAAGACCACAAAAGATAAGAATTCGCACCAAGGCAGACAGAAGACATCAGGATGTCTTCCTGACTTGCGTCCTTGGCTCGAATCATTCTTACTAGCCCTTTGCAAAAGGCAGCCGTGGCCTCCATTTCCGGGTAATCCGTGCACTGCTGCTGCCCCGAGGCGTGGGAGGACAAGAGTTAGGCCCTAACCGCCTGCGAAGCAACTTCTCTACGAAACCGCGGCGTCCCTGCCGCCCGGGCAGTGGGTGCGGGGGACGGTGGCAGCCCAGTCCCGCGCCTCTGGAGCGCGCCTATCCCGCACCGCCGAATGCGAATTTCAGGAGCGCGCAGTGCCGCCACCCGGGAAGGTGCAACAAGGCTGACCTGCGTTTGCCTGCCGGAGTGGACCGCGCGCCCAGATCCCCAGGGCCCCTCCGCGCGCGCAGCCCTGCACCCTGGGCCGTCCCGCCCTGTTCCGCGCCTTTCTAGGGGACCATGGCGACGGTACAGGCACGGACCTGCACTGCAAAACGCAAAGCAAAAGCAACTTGCCATGTCAGAGCAGAGACGCGCCCTCCGCGGCCGCAGGAAGCCCACAGCCAGAGAAGCGCGCGGGTGGGGAGTGCACCGAGCAGGCAGGTTTTGGTTTCGTTTTTTGTTCCCGCTCCCTTAGAGACTACGAAAAAAAAAAGGGCGGCCCTTCCACCGGTCCTGGCTGTTGTGAGACCTCGTGGCCTCTGGGTGGGAACTCGGACTCCGGAGTGCTGTTGCCAGCGCCTGCCCAGACGCCCTCAGTAGTTTTGCAACTTTTGGAAGCACGCTGGAGAGAGGCCGAGAGGATTCCTCGACAGGAAGTTTGGGGATTCTCTGGGTGATGCATCAATGATTGCAATTTTGTTTTTACCCTTTTTGCTAAGCAGCATCAACAACAGCAGAGTTGATTTTTAAAAAGAAGAAAACGCAGCCGGGCGCGGTGGCTGTAATACAGCACTTTGGGAGACCGAGGCGGGCAGATCACCTGAGGTCGGGAGTTGGAGATCAGCCTGACCAACAGGGAGAAACCCCGTCTCTACAAAAATACAAAATTAGCCGGGCGTGGTGGCACATGCCTGTCATCCCAGCTACTCGGGAGGCTGAGGCAGGAGAATCACTCGAACCCGGTGAGCCGAGATCGTGCCGTTGCACTCCAGCCTGGGCAACAAGAGCGAAACACCGTCTCAAAAAAAAAAAAGAAAAGAAAGAAAAAGAGAAGAAACACGCAAAAAAGGAAAACACATAGGAGGTGGTGGAGGCTTCCTGTGTTGATAATGGGAGCCACTCTTTTCATAACATCAATCGTCTCCTACTTTCAGAGAGCCCTAGATGACATTGACAGTTTTGAATGGCATGCATTATCATGTAAGGCAGAGCATGCATGCTCTCTTCTGTGTTTATATATTCGATGCCACGAAATTGAAGGGCATGTGGCTAAAACCTTTTTACTACGTGAAACTTTGCAACACCTTTGAAAACAATTCAATTTGGTTTATGCACACTGTAATATTTCTCAGTATAATTGTCCAAAATTTTCCATAGAGAAGGTTTTTTTCTCATTAGGTGTTGACCTCAACCTAACCATCTGGGATATTAAACTGCTGCCAGAATTTTACATCCAGCTACCCTACTTTCTAGAACGTATTCTCTATAATTGATACCAATTTCTACTTCACACAGATGGTTTTTTGCAACAGCAAGTAAAGTTTTTCTAACGTTAGCTTTAAAAAGCCCTGGCCGGGCGCGGTGGCTCACGCCTGTAATCCCAGCACTTTGGGAGGCCGAGGCGGGTGGATCACCAGGTCAAGAGATCGAGACCATCCTGGTCAACATGGTGAAACCTCGTCTCTACTAAAAATACAAAAAATCAGCTGGGCATGGTGGCGCGTGCCTGTAATCCCAGCTACTGAGGAGGCTGAGGCAGGAGAATTGCCTGAACCCAGGAGGCGGAGGTTGCGGTGAGCCGAGATTGAGCCATTGCTCTCCAGCCTGGGTAACAAGAGTGAAACTCCGTCTCAAAAAAAAAAAAAAAAGCCCTGCACTCAGTGAAGTCTGGATGCCTTTCCTAGGCCTTTAACATCCGTCCAGCCTTCTTCCCTTTCCCCCAGTTCTCACCTGTGCCTTTCCTCTGCACAACCTACCCCACCTTGACCCCGAACCCTGCATTCCTCACCTTCCCACCGCAGACCAGGAGCCCTCTTGGACCTCTGCCGGGTGCTAAGGGCACAGGATGAAAAGCGCCAGGTCCCTGCCAACAGAGAGCCCACCATCTTGTCCATGCCTTAGTACAGGACCCCTGAATCAGGCGCCTGGGGGGACACAAGGAATCTCTGGACAAACTTCAAAATCAAATCAATGAATGCATGAAGAACAAAGGCAGATGGTTAGCAGATATGAAGAAACTCAATCCCACTTCTAAGAAATGTAAATCGAGATAGTAAGATACCATTTTTCCACGACTAGATCTACAAAACTAAAGTGTTAGCAGGAATGTGAGAAAACATCAGAGTTGCTGCAAACATAGACAGATGCATTTACGTCTAAAGATTTTTATCGAAATGTAAAGTGCAAAAAAAATGTAAAATGCACTTATCCTTAGTCTCAGCAATTGTACTTTTAGAACTGAACTTATAGTGCACAAATGGCACTAAGATATTGAATAGAAATTTTAGTTGTGCACTGCTTGAAATACAGGTAGCAATAATTTTTCTATAAACTGGGATCCACCTAGTTTATCAACGAATTGAGCTATTTATTATATGGCTGATGGTATATCAGTAAGGCACAAGGCTATGAAGATTTTTAAACAGAATGAGTTAGGCTGGGGGCAGTAGCGCCTGTCTGTAATCCCAGAGCTCTGGGAGGATCCAGCTTGAGCAACATGGCAAAATCCGTCTGTACTAAAAATTCAAAAATTAGCCGGGCGCGGTGGCACATACCTGTAATCCCAGCTACTCAGGAGGCTGAGGCTGGAGAATCGCTTGAACCCGGGAACCAGAAGCTGCAGTGAGCGGAGATCACACCACTGCACTCCAACCTGGGCAACAGAGCAAGAGTTCATCTCAAGAAGAAGGAAAAAAAAAAAAAACAGAATGAGGTAGATCTATATGTAATTCCCCAATTTATATTTAATCTCCAGATTTATGTATCTAAATGCCTACTTGAATGTCAAACAAGCATCTGAAATTTAACAAGTAGAACTCCTCTCCTTAATTCCCCCTCAAGAATTGGCAGCACTTCCTACCCATGAGCTCAAGCTCACAACCCAGTCCTTGATTTCTCCTTCCCTCATCCTTCTTAGTATACCCCAACAACAGGCCTTCCAGAACACCCAGTATCAGTCCCTCTTTCCAGCTGCATCCTCATCCAGTCTCCTTCCTCTCTAGCTCCTCAGTCCATTCTTGCTACCACACCCAGAAGGATCTTTTTAAAATGTAAATCAGGTTCCACTTCTGTTTAAACACTTCACTGCTTTTGTTGCTTTCACCAGCGACGACAATGACCTTGATCATTCTTTTCTGGCCAGATCTCCTGGCACTGCCCTGACCTTCTGCAGCGATCACAAGCCATCAGCCTGGGAGTTTTGCCTGACCTGTGTACCGTGTTCCTGCCTCAATAGCTCCTCACTGATCACTTGACTGGCTCCTGCTGTCATTTGGACCTTAGCTACAACAACTTCGCTTCAGAAAGGCTAACTCTCATCACCCAGTCTAAGTTTATCTTCTTAATCATTATTCCATCACCCTGTTATACCTTCTTAATAGCCCTAGCACCTTTCTGAAAATGTATTTTGTTGTTGTTGTTGTTTTGAGATGGAGTTTCACTCTTGTTACCCAGGCTGGAGTGCAATGGCTCGATCTCGGCTCACCGCAACCTCCGGCTTCCAGGTTCAAGCGATTCTCCTGCCTCAGCCTCCTGAGTAGCTGGGATTACAGGCATGTGCCACCATACTCGGATAATTTTGTATTTTTTAGTAGAGACAGTGTTTCTTCATGTTGGTCAGGCTGGTCTCAAACTCCCAACCTCAGGTGATCTGCCTGCCTCAGCCTCCCAAAAATGTCTTTCTATATTTCCTCATATTGAATGTCTTTCTTGCTTTCTCTAACTCATAACTGAAGTCTCCATCCTCTCCAGAAAATGATGAGAGGTCTAGGATTTAAGTTGGGAATTCAGGTCAACCTGTCTGTGCTGTCAAACACAACCTAGAGTAACCTTTAATCATATATGTGCCAAACTATTTCAACACCCTTGAAGAAAGAGGATTCCAAATGTGGCAAAATAATTTTAGCAGCATATTACTAACTAAAACTGCATCAAAGAGAATGTTTTAACATCTTACAGCCCCAATTATAAGGCCTCTTGCCTCACTGTACTTTTCTGTCTTGAAGCTTTAATAAAATCAAATTGGTCAACATTCCTGAACACTTTTAATTTGTGATACCAGAAAAACTAAAGCAAAACCCATTACAGGATGTTTCACCTGTATCTTGGTAATTACTTATTTTCATAAAACCCTGGGATGTGTTATGAAAATTTCCAAAAATAGAATAAAGAAAACATGTTTAGATAAGTAATATTCAGTGCTGAAATGAAGCAATGAGATGGTCCTTTGTTACACTATTAATGAAAGTACAAACCAATGCCTACCTTTCTAGTAAGCAATTCTGGCCTCACTTAACAAGATCCTTATAAGAGTTTTATGTCCTTCTGCCTTTCAACCTAGTAATCAAAACCTTGAGGTAAGGTCAGAACTGCAGAAGATGACTTATGTTCCAAGACATATAAGGACTGACATACATCAGAACATTAAGAAATTAGAAACAACCTTAATCCCAACTTTAAGGAAGTAATAAATAGCATAAGGTATGTGGGTATATTTACAGTATGAAATGTAATGTGGTTGAGGAAAAAAAAAGAATGGAAAGGAGAACACAAAAATATTTACCATTATCTCTGAAGGTGGACTTTTGGTGATTTTTATTATCTCCTTTTTACTATGTGTATTTTTCAAGATTGAGCATCTTTTCTTTCTTAATACCAACCAGGTATCTGTAATGCTATTCCCCATATGGTTTTGGCTTTCTGCCTTCCAACCATATGGTAAGAACGAACATCCAGGCTCCTTTATGGTTGGGCAGGTCCATATGCTTAGTTCTGATTGTGAGTGAAAGTGACAAGTATCATTTCTGGGCCAAAAAATTAATTACCAGTTAAAGACCCTTCAAAGCTCTTTTCTTCCTCTGGCATGGCATCTAGCAATAGTAAAGATGCTGGTAGCTGTGAGCTTGGGTCCCTAAATATTTACCATGAGCAGAGCTCTATTTGTTGAACCATCATGGGCATGGAGCTTGAGGAAGGAATACACATGTGTTGTTTTAGGCATCTGAAATTTAAAGATTTAAAATTTTAAAATTTTAAATTTAATATGTTTTCACACTGGCATCAGATAGTCTATTCTGATTCACACGGAAATTGGTATTCTAAAGTGGAGTACTGCTATCACCAAAAGAAAAACACACAATCCAAGCACTACCTGAAATACAAGGCTTTGGCTTAGAGGCCAAGTGGCAGATAATAAGAAAATAGTTATCAGAGATTAGAAGAAGAATGACCCACATTATGCAGTATAAAAGTACTTTGTAAAACTGTCATGTGATAGCTTGGAAAGCAGATAATATACCCAATTAACTTGTAGTATTTTTTTCTGCTTTTTTGTTGTTATTGTTGTTGTTGTTGTTTTTAAAGTGTGGGAAGCAGAAAGTTACTAGTATCTGTCTGTTATCATTGAGTGCATTTAGCAAAGTAATATAAGAAAAAAATGAATTTATAAAAGAACTGGCTGGTTTGACAGCAGAAATGAAGGGGAATAAAGTACAGAAATAGGAACTTCCAACTTACAGGGTTAGAGGAAACATTTCTCATTCCCAAAGAATAAATGATAAAACCAAGAAGCCTGTTGAGTAACAAAGACTGATTAGAACTCTGCTTTATGGCAGGGATCAAATCAATAATCAAATCCAGGTGTAAATCTCTAAATAGATTAAGATCCCTCAGAGCGAAAATACCAACTAAGTTTGTGGAATCCAATAAAGCCTTTCAATTGGACAAAATCGTTCAAGGAGATGAAAGTAGAAGTGTGGCCTGATAGATGCAAAGTATCT
Source organism: Sapajus apella (assembly GCF_009761245.1). Lineage (NCBI taxonomy): Eukaryota > Metazoa > Chordata > Mammalia > Primates > Cebidae > Sapajus > Sapajus apella. Next base: position 15,146,196 of record NW_022436958.1, read on the forward strand.
GTAATTAAATAAAAAGAGTGAAAGAAGCATGGGCTAAGAAAGCAGAGAATAGCAGCAACTCTAAAAAGTAAGACTCAGCCTGGTGCAGTGGCTCACACCTGTAATCCCAGCCCTTTGGGAGGCTGAGTTGGGCGGATCACCTGAGGTCGGGAGTTCATAGACCAGCCTGACCAACGTGGAGAAACCCCGTCTCTACTAAAAATACAAAAATTAGCCAGACCTGGTGGCGCGTGCCTGCAATCCCAGCTAGCTGAGGCAGAAGAATCGCTTGAGCCTGGGAAACAGAGGTTTCGATGAGCCAAGATCACACCATTGCACTCCGGCCTGGACAACAAGAGCGAAACTCCATCTCCAAAAAAAAAAAAAAGTAAGTCTGTAAAGAACTGTGGATGTGTAAGCTTACTAGAATAAAATAGCCAAGATGCCTATTGAGTTTTTCCATTTTACCAGCTAAATAAACACCACCCAGACTGAAGAGAACATGACTGTTCAAAACTTTAAAAGCTTTGGTCACAAACCTTGACCACAGGAAGTGCACTGGGGAAGTTTTTCACATTGCAAGAATAGATTTCAAATGCTCATTCTAGATATGCCTAAGAAGAATAATGGAAAAAGAAGAATCTTCAACTGGGAGGCGGAGGTTGCAGTGAGCCAAGATCGCACCACTGCATTTCAGCCTAGGTGATAGAGTGAGAATCAGTGTCAAAAAAAAAAGAAGAATGTTCAAAAGCCATAAGGACAATGAGCAAGATTTTTAGAGAATGGAATTAGGGCCTAATCCAAATTCCACACCCTGGGAATATGGAGCACACATCTATGGAATGGGATTTCAGAATTGCTTTGGCCCAATGTCTGCTATGTGTCTCCCATTCTTTCCCTTTCCAAGCATAAGAGTTTATTGCACTTATCTTATTCTAGTCCTGCTACTCTATATTGGATGTGTGGGGGTCTGTGCATAAGGACGAGCAGCATTCAGACCCGATGTCAATCACTTAGAACATGCACTTTGGGTTTAATATTATTATTGGATGGAATTTTTTGTTTTTTCTCCCTTAAGGATGAGATGACTGTGAGTGTATTTTGTGTGAGAAGATGAATGAACTAAATATTGGTGGTAAGATAGGTAGGCTATGCTTGTTATTATTCTAGCTCAGCGGTATCTGGCTCTCCTAACTTTTGATAAGACAGAATTTCCTAGTCTCCATATATTTATATATTTAGATTTAAAATAGAGATATATATACATTTATATATATATATGTATATGTATATATATAGATATATATTTAGATTTCGATTTTAGATAGAGATGGGGTCTCACTGCGTTGCCCAGGCTGGTCTCAAACTCCTGGCCTCAAGTGATCCTCCTATTTTGGCTTTCCAAAGTTCTGGGATTACACGCATGAGCCACCATGCCCAGATCAAGTTACCTCCCATTTGAATAGGACCATGTGACTATTTCTGATCAATGAGATGTGAGAAGAAATAACAAGAATCACTTCTGGGTCACAGCGTTTAATTGTTAATACAAGACTTTCCAGATTTCACCTTTCCTCCCCTTCCCCCACCCTCCATGATTCTTGTCTCAAGATGCTCTAAGTCATAAGGATAAACAGAGTCCTTTTGCCAGCCTGTGCTGGATAATCAGCACGGGTAAGAATTGTTGAGGCCCATGAGGTTTGGCAGGTTGTTTGTTACCATGGCATTACCTAGCCCGTCCTGCCTGATAAATCAACAAACAGCAAGAGGAACCTGTAATTCTACATATGTATCTATCTGACTTATCGTATTGGCAATGTCTGGAGTTAGCTCAACTTGGACATACATTTGAAGGCCCCTTTCTTAATATTCAATAAATTAAATAGTCAATATGGTACCTTTGTTAAGTTTTCAAAGATAGCTTTCCTCTGTAAAATCTCTAAAACTCTAAGAATAAGCAGGAGAGCCAATGCTTGTTTTCTGACATCTCGCCAGACTGCTCTTGGGTGAGAGTGAAAGGAATCCAAAAGAAAAGTATCATTTTCTAAGCTAGAAATATTTATCAAAAAACACGTATGAAAATTTAGTATTGAATTATCAATTTCACTGCCTGAAGAGGACACCCCAAAAAACAGAAGTGACTATTTCAACTTTATCTTAAATAAGTATTAACATAAAATTCTTCCCGATAGGCAATCTGCCACAAACTATCAACAATACCCCCTGGGCCAGTGAGACTGGCACAATGGAAATTTAATAGGTGCTTTAAAGTTTTCTTCTTAATATTTTTGAGTACTTAAAATAGTCATTCTATTTTAAAAGAATAACAGACATGAGAGATTTGTTTAAATGGTAAATATGAAAATTTATCAAAAATTGTAGTTTTTAGGCACCATCTCTCATTCCTTAAAGAAATGTGAAAACAAGTACTTATGATGGTAATATAACTTTAAGACCTAAAAATAAAATATCCGAAGCAAAACGTGAGCTTTTCCTTTCGTTTGTTTGAGATGGCAGGCAGCATTCAATAGGTTTAGAATCTTTTCCAAAAGCCTTTCACTTCTGCCAGCATTTTAACATGAATTTAATTCTGCTGCCAGTACTTCATGAAACCTACCATGTCAGAATAGAAGTTGCCCAAAGGTTCTTTTTCTTTTTTTTTAAACGGAGTCTAACTGCGACGCCCAGACAGGAGCATAGTGGTGCAATCTCAGCTCATTGCAACTTCTGCCTCCTGGGTTCAAGCAATTCTCCTGCCTCAGCCTCCTGGAATTACAGGCACCCGCCACCACGCCAGACTATTTTTTGTATTCTTGGTAGAGACGGGGTTTCACCATATTGGCCAGGCTGGTCTCAAACTCCTGACCTCAAGTGATCCCCCCGCCTTAGCCTTCCAAAGTGCTGGTGGCGTGAACCACCGCATCTGGCCTAAAGGCTCTTTACCAAAAAGACTTTTACTTTCTCTGAATGGGAATCTTTAATTTTATCATTAATGTATCTGCAAGTTAAAAACAGTGAGATGCTAGTAAACTAGATTTCTTTCCAATTAAACTTTAAGCCCTTGGAGGGCAGGCACTGTGTTTTTACCTCCAGGCATTGCCCAGCGTAGAATATGATGAGTGACGGAGTCACTAATTTTGTATTTACCTCTCTCTTCATGCCAAGGTTTTCAAACTCTTACACCAATTGTTTCCATTGTAAGTGCAAAAGAAAGTCCTTTACAAGCTCTATTTGGAGAGGGAATGGCTTGGAAGGAATCAAGGGATACTTGGCACTTGGGTGAACAAAAATTCAAGAGAAAAACCATACTCAGCTCTGAGAACTTTTGGATTTGTGGAGTGAGATGCTATGCACAGCGGGAAATGGTTACTCTTGAAGTCCCTGAATCTTCAGTTGAGTTTACAGGAACCACAGACTGCTGAACGTAACTGCCTTTGTTTTGGAACCTGTTAAGAGTCAAATCTGCATATTGGTGGGCGTGGGGCCACAACTGAACTGGCCCACAAGACCGTAACAGGATGAGCTAGCACTGGCAGGGGACATCTGAATCACTTAAGGTTGATTTCAGCAGACATGGCACCAATACACGTAATCTGTAAACAAAACTTTATTACAGTGTATTTATTGTAGTTTTTGAAAACATGCAGCTCCGTTGGAAACAAAGAAGATTCAGAAACATGGAAATAAATTTTGTATCTAAAAATAAATGGATGCTAAAAATAAAAGTTTTCATTTTTGAAGGAAAAGCACATTCATTTTTGTCAAACATTTACAGTAATCAGAGTTAAAAAGCTATAGTTTTCATGATTCTGCTATGATTCAGATTCTATTCTTCAAAGTAAGCTATGTGAAGTTGACCTAGAGAACACTTGACCACATCTACTTCTCCACCTCCATTCTTTTCCCGTTGAAAGTGAATGTTAATTGAATCCTCCACAATCTCTTCATCCATTTGAATGTCTTCCATTCCAGTCAGAAGCACTGTCCTTTTAGATATTCCTGAAAATATCTAAGAAGGAAAAAAATGATAAATAAAAAGATTTCTAAGAGCTTTGAATTATGAAACTTTACATTCATAGTCCCTGCTTAATATGTTTTACTTTATCTTAGCAGAGACAAGAAATCTTAGGAAGATTTTCCAAGCAAGAGAATACCGAGTCAGATCTGAGTTTTAGAAAGAGAACCCTGGTGGCATTATGGAACATGGAGAAAAGAAGGGAAGCTTTGGGGACAGTTTTAGAAAGTGAACTCTGGTGGCATTATGGAACATAGAGGAAAGGAGGGACGCTCTGGGGACAGAAAGGCCAGGTAGAGAGGTAGTCATAAGCGGAGCTGGGAAGATTTAGTGACCAAATGAATGTTAGAGGTGAAGCAAACTGAAGAGTTAAGTGTAAGTTCTAGCTTGGCCTTTATGAGTCAAGAGACTTTTGGAGCTTTTAAAGATCTTGGCAGTCGTGGTCTCATACCAATTATGAGCTCCAAGCTCCCTTCCCAGGTAACTGTTGGGAGCAATGGCATCACTGTATGCCCTTGTAATGGCTGGAAGGGACATGATCTTGTAAATAGGAAAGCTGTCACTTAAAATTTTATTGTTTGCATATTAGCCATGTATCTCTTAAAATTTTGTTATGTTTACAATAATGTACCTTAATTGGCAACAAATTATTAGTTTGATGTTTAACAATAGTGCCTTTAGTAAATTATTTTACAACCAAAAAAAAAAAATTCTAGCTTTTAGGTTGGTGGACTAGGTAGATGGTGGTACCACTGGATACCTTATAAGGAAGAGGAAAAGGGAGCAGATCTGGGGTAAAGGTAATGAGTTCAGAGAAGGGAGGCAGGAAGTCTTTCTCAAGCTCACTGATGGTAGACGCGTGAGAGAAATGCAGCTATGTTTCCATGCACAAAAATAACAATTGTGCCATTATCTGAGTAATTTCAGTTTTAAAAATTGTATTAAAAAGTACAGTTTTGCATTAAAATGCTCTTTCAAAAGACAGACTCATTCTGCACCAAGCAAAAATGAAGAAACCATTTTGATATCCCTCATTCATAAGATTCATATAGTAACAGACTCACACAACTTTATTTTTTATGGGGTGGGTTTGGGCAGTGAGTTCTGAAAATGAGAGAAAAGAGATGACTTTACCTGATACTTTTTCAAGGACATTTCTGTGTATGGAGAAACAGTAACTTTATGGCAGGTTTCATTTATATAAAGAGGATATTCTTTCTTTTTCAAAATCCTGTCAGCAACTAAAAGCAAAGCAAAAACAATACTTTTCTTTTTTATATCATAAACATTTTTAACCAAAGTTAAAACTGCCTTCAAAGAGAACACTATTACAGTAAACATTGAGTTGAAAGATTAATTTTTAAGAAATTCTAAAAGTATACTTTGAAGTCCACAGTACATAATTTTGAAAACGACAAGGCCAAACAATCATGAGGTTTAAAGGCTTCCTTCCATCTTGAATTATTTACTGCAGTCAATCAATGCATAAAGGACTACGATGTCCTCAGACAAATCTACTTAGAGCTACAAAAAATATGATAGTCTTCTGCCAAAAGTAACCCACTCATCTAACAAGACTGGAGTGTTTCCCAGTTTCTCCAAAGCTATAAATGAAAACTATGATTAGAATACTATATTCATTTTTTCAATATATTTTTAATGCATAATAATATATGTATAGATACATATATACAAACACACACATATATAGTAAATTACTTGGCAGTCCTTTAACTAATATATGATATTTGATAAACTGAAGTAATGATGTTAACCAAAGCAGGGAGAGGATTGAATGTCATCTAGAAAAAATGGAAAGACATAAAAATTCATCTGTTTTCTCCAACACAAAGAGTAGTCTGCTTTATTTGTAGCAACACTTTTTTTCTCCTAGAGTGATAAAAGGACATGTGTCAAGACTGTAATGTTTCACAGAAACAGTTCTTGGGAATATCCAACCATCCCTTTTATGACTCTTCCCACTCATCTACGTTGGATCAGCAATATGGTACAGTGGTTAAGAGTGTAGGCCCTCATTGGCAAGGATATGGAGAAACTGAAACCCCGAGTCATTGCTGGTAGGAATGTAAAATGGTACAACCACTATGGAAAACAGTATGACAGTTCCCCAAAATGTTAAAATAGAACATGATATGATCCAACAATTCAACTTCTGGGTGTATACCCAAAAGAACTGAAAGCAGGGACTTGGATAGATACTTGCTCACCAATGCTCAGAGCAGCATTTTTCACAATAGGCAAAAGGTAGAAGCAAGTCAAGTGTCCACCAACAGAAGAATGGTAAACAAAATGGATATGTAAAATACACACACATGGAGAATATTATTCAGCCTTTAAAAAGGAAGAAATTCTGGCCAGGTATGGTGGTTTATGCCTGTAATCTCAGCACTTTGGGAGGCCGAGGTGGGTGGATCACCTGAGCTCAGGCGCTGGAGACCTCCCTGGGCAACATGGTGAAACCCCATCTCTAATAAAAAAAAAAAAAAAATACAAAAAATTAGCCAGTATGGTGGTGCTTATCAGTAGTCCCAGCTACTCGGGAGGCTGAGGCATGAGAATCACTTGAGCCCCAGAGGTGGAGGTTGTAGCGAGCCAAGATGGTGCCACTACACTCCAGCTTGGGCTACAGAGTGAGACCCCCATCTCAAAAAAAAGCGATGAAATTCTGATACATGCCACAACATGGATGGACTCTGATAGTATTATGCTAACCAAAATAAGACAGACACGAAAAAGACAAATATTGTATGATTCCACTTGAATGAGGTACCTAGAATAGGCAAATTCATAGAGACAGAAAGTAGAATGGTGATTACCAGGGGCTGGAAGAAGAGGTAATGGAAAATTATTGTTAAATGGGCACAGAGTTTCAGTTTGGGGTGATTAAAAAGTTCTAGAGATGAATAGTGGTGATGGTTGTACAACATTATGAATGTACTTAGTGCCTTTGAATTGTACATTTTAAAATTCTTAAAATGGTAAATTTTATGTTATATATATTTTATCACAGTTAAAAAAAAAAAAAACAGGGCAGGTCCTGAGACAAATAGACCAGCTTCAGTCCTAGCTCTGTTACTTTTGAGTTATGTGACCTTGAATATGTTGCTTGCTTCTTGAAGCCTGTTTATTTTCTGCAAAATAAGCATAATTACAGCACTTACCCTGTAGATTGCTGTGATGAGTCGGTAAGGCACAGTTTATGAAGTATCTGGAGTATTTATCTCTAGAATATCTTCATATCCTCCAGTATTACCTGTTGAATAACCTACAACCTGCAAAAGTATTTTTCCCCTTCTGGCTAGATGTAACCTCTAGGAGGGCATCCCCAGATGACCCAAGAACACAGTTTCCCAAGCTGGAATTATCTCTCACAGTAGGGTTATAAATTGCATTCTAGTTTATTTTATTTATTTATTTTCATTATTATTATTATTCTGAGACCGAGTCTCTCTCTACATGTAACCCAGGCTGGAGTGCAGTGATGCAATCTTGGCTCACTGCGACCTTCGCCTCCTGGGTTCACGCGATTCTCCTGCGTCAGCCTCCCAAGTAGTTGGGACTACAGGCACAAGCCACCATGCTCGGTTAATTTTTGTATTTTTAGTAGAGGCAGGGTTTCCTTAGCCGGTGTGGTGGCATGCACCCGTAGTCCCAGCTGAGGCAGAAGAATCGCTTGAACCCTGGAGGCAGAGCTTGCAGTAAGCCAAGACCACACCACTGCACTCCAGCCTGGGTGACAGAGTGAGACTCCATCTCAAAAAATAATAATAATAATAATGCATTGAGATTTTATACACTTATTATTTGTACCAGTATTATCATTCTTAGTACTGTCCCTGGAAATAATTTTCTACACTCTACCATTTTGTAAGGTTTTTAAAAAACCCCAATTATAATGCTAATACATTCCAAATAAAAGAAGTAGAAGAAGAATACTTTCAAGAACAACAGAACATGACTGAAATGGCAGAGTGTCTTCTACACCCGTAAGTACCTCCAGTCTCCACAAACGTGATGACGGCGCTCCCAGACTGTCTGTCATAGTCCACACTGTCCACCTCTCCGCCTCCGTTCCGGGACTTAGAAAAACTCAACTCTAGTTTGTCTCTCATCTGATCTTCAGGCAATGTGCCAGGAATTTCAGTAACATTGATTTTCATTTTAGAAATGTCTACAAAAACCTGGAAAATGGTTTGATGTTCAGAAATATGGATGAGAGACGTGCCTATGATGAACAGAAATCCAAAAAATTTTAATCATCCTGTTACCTGGAATCTGACTGCTGAGTTTAGTGGAACTGGCTTGGCTGTAACCTCCACGTTTACGTCTTCTATCTGCACATGGTGTTTACTCATTCTTACCACATTTTGGGCAACTGAAAAATAATTCAAGAAGGAAGTATTAATTTTAGATATTTTAGGCATTTTTATGCTTTTGGTTTAAGAATAAATTATCCTATTTTTAACTTTCTTTAATATTAAAGGGCCTAATTTAAAAAATTTGATGGGGGGAGGTTCCAAGTGATAATGATCTTGCTACCGAAGTAGAATATATATTTTGGAGAATCAGGGGAAAGGGGGACAGGATCTCACTCTGTCACGGAGGCTGGAGTGCAGTGGTGTGATCACAGCTCACTGTAACCTCAAACTCCTGGGGTCAAGAGATCCTCCCACCTCAGCTTCCAGAATAGCTAGGATTACAGGTGCATGCCATCACGCTTAGCCACCACGCCTCCTTTTTGTAGAGATGAGATCTCGCTTTATTGCCCAGGCTGCTCTGGAGCTCCTGGACTCAAGCGATCCTCTTGCATCAGCCTCCCGAACAAAGTACTGGGATTACAGGCATGAGCCACTGCTCTTGGTCCCAAAGTAGAATATATTAATGTCAAAGCACATCAGCAAAATCACAGTGTAGAAGTTCTCAAGTTCTAGATTGGTCTCGTAAGATGAATCTTTTATCTCTTAAGAGATAAGCCTAACCATTTTCCAGAATTCATATATTATTTCAGTCCAGCCACATACCCTTCCTTCTACTATTAACGGCATTACCAGAGAATTCCCCTAGTACATTAATGCACAGCCAGAAATTCTCCCATGTCGAGTAAGCTGGGAAAACTTTCATGGCTAAGTGTCAAATTTGTACAATTAATCTTAATTTTACTTAACCTTATCATTTGTTACTCCTTAACATATTAGAAGCACTAGAGCGATTTACATTCATTTTGTCTGTCTTCTCAAGCATTACACGTTAAAGACCACATGGGTTGGAATATCAAAGAGTATTTTTTTTGTCATACTTAATGACGAATTCTGCTTTTGCAAACATGCTCTTGAAATCATTCATTAAAAAGTTGATAGTCCTGCTATATTGATCACAAAGCTGTCAAGTCTAATTTATCCATGCAAATGGGAGAGGTTTAGTAAAATGTCAAAAGTTACCAGCACTCCAATGAGCAACTCTATGTCAATTTAAAATGTATGTGAGTGGGCACTTATTTTTAACTGTGTGGCATGAGTTTATAACACTTCACTTTTGATATTTGCAGCTGCTATTCCAATTTATCATGAAAATAAGTGATGTTCAATCTCTCTTATAAAACATCACATGTGTTTATGACAACCAGATGGCACCACACCACAGCTGCAGGAAGAGAAAAAAAAGGGCCAGAAGCCAGGGCCTGGCCGTGTGGGAATTGAACTTACTGTACCAAAATATGATTCTATAACTTGGATGATGGTTTTTGGGTTTCTTTTTTGTTTGTTTTGCTAATGACAACAGACAATAACAGAAAATATCGATGAGTAATACTCAGATGATCCTCTTTCCCTCCCACTCCTCCGCAAAACCCCAACATCTGGTGATCTGATGCAGCTGAGAGGGACCAATTGTGTTTTAACTTTTGTGACTCTGACAGTCAAGAGCCGACTCCTCCTTAATTGTGTTTTAAACCTAATGCTGTCCCAGGAGATTGGGAGCTCAGAGCCACATCAAGGGTAGAAGCAATAATGTAGGTGCTTCTTTAGAGAATTCCCTTTCCAACATTCCCAAGAAATTGCTGTGCAGAAACCCTGCCTCCTGAACCCTCATTTATATCTATCTTTTAGTTATATCCAGATTACCAAGAGCAATCACCAAAGTGAGTCCTGGACTCCCACCGATAGCAGGAACTCCAGAGTGAAGGAAAATACACTGGCAACGTATGTCTTCTAAGTGCAGATACTGACCTGCTGGAATGCCTTTCCTTTTAACATTTACTTTTAGGCTACAATGGTGGACCAGTTGTCAGGAGACATGGGTTATAGACTCTCAGAATCTGAGTACTGGAAGGGCTGGGCATACCATCTGGTCCCTCACCACACAACTTAAATAAAAGAACAAAGGCCTGGGCTGGTGGCCTACTGACAGAAATATTGGCCCAGTGGAAGTACATGGATTGTCAGGGGTTGGCTCTCAGCTCTGCAATTAACTGTATAGACTTTAAGCAAGTTACTTATCTTCTTTAAGCTTCTGTTTCCTTATCTGGAAAATTCCTAATATGTAGCAACAATAACAAGTAAAATTTACTAAGCTCTTATTAAGTGTCCAACATTGTGCTAAGTATTTTATCAACATTTGCTAAGTACGTTATCAACAATAACAACATTTATTAAGTTTTTATTAAGTGTTCAACATTGTGTTGTGTTTTATCAACATTTCTCCTTTAATACTCAAAGCAGCCTCATGAATTAGGTACTACCACAAAGCACCTGTATAAAACCCTGAGGTTTATAAAGAACCCATCCCACATCATGCTTCTAGGAAGGGACAAAGCTGGCACTCAAAGCCAGATCCTCCCCATTCAGGAGCCACCAGCTCTGAACAGGGGCCCTCACCATGGCAGACTTAGCAAATATCAGGTCTCATTCCAAATCTCTAACTCCTAGGCCCTTCCCATTCATTGGCCATGTGCCCTTAGGTAAATCCCTTAAACATCCTCAGAATCTGTTTTCTTGGCTATGGCATGTCTATATTTAATGTACACAATAATAACTATCCTATCCTCCTACATTTATGGAATTGGGTGAGTGTAAAATGCCACAATGTCTCTGAGAACAGTATAGTTCTACTACCTTGAAATATTACTATCATTACTATTTGGAGGCAGCATGTGGAATAGAAAGAGGCTGATATTGGACATCATAGCACCTGAATTTAAGTCCCATTGTCATGGCTTTCTAAATAAGGATCATATTCAAGGCACTTGTCTCAGAGTCAGTTTTCTCATCTGTAAATGGGAATAATCATACCTGCTTCAGGGTGTCACTATAAGGATAAGAAATAATATAAGTAAAAATTGCAAAGCAATAGCTAAATGTCTGTGAAAAAATCTTTGAATGTCCAAGTGCTTTCCAAATAACATGGTCATATTTTTTAACATTAGTCATACCTTCTTCTTTTTCAAAGGTGATAAGTGCTTGTCCTTTTTGTAGCTCATAAGGAACTTTCGAGCTCACTTGAAATGAACAGGAGATATTTTGAAACTGGCTGTCATTCTTAGGAATTTCAACTGAAATTAATTTCATCTTTGTTTCAGGAATATCCTCTTTAATCTAATTCAAACAAAAATGTTTGATTAAAATCAAGACAAGAAATAACTTAAGTCCTTCCAATGATAATGTAATTTAGTCATCCAATAATTCATTCCCACTGATTTTAGAATCTTGTAGAATACTGAGTATGGTCTTATTTAACATCTTTAGTCATTGCCTTTTCCCATGTGGGTACTCAGTAAAGTAATCAAATGCTGATCGTTTAATATCACTTGACAGATGAAATTTAAAACATATAATCCTCTCACTTTTTCTAATCAATGTTTAAACTGTCAATATTGTATGATGCTCAATTCTAAAACCTACATTGTTCATGTAGATGAAGACTGTTTTTAAAAATGCCAATACCAGATTATCTCATAAGGAAATCATTTGATATAATGCTTAATTTCACTGCAAAGTATGAAATACAGAGTTGGGTATAATTTAGTATTTCAAATCCAGATAATTTCATCCAAAAAGAAAGACTCCAGAATTAGATTATTTTATTTTAATTATTTATTTTTATTTTATTTTATTTTTGAGATGGAGTCTCACTCTGTTGCCAGGCTGGAGTGCAGTGGCACAATCTCAGCTCACTGCAACCTCCACCTCCCCGGTTCAAGTGATTCTCCTGCCTCAGCCTCTCAAGTAGCTGGGACTACAGGTGCGTGCCACCACACCCGGGTGATTTTTGTATTTTTAGTAGAGACAGGGTTTCACCATGTTGGCCAGGATAGTCTCTATCTCTTGGACTCGTGATCTGCCCACCTTGGCCTCCCAAAGTGCTGGGACTACAGGCATGAGCCACTGTGCCCAACCCAGAATTAGATGAGTTTAAATTTATTGAATTTTAAAATTCTACCTTCCCCAACACCTGCCCATCAACTTTTAACCATCATCACAACTTAGGTTTGTAAAAAATGAGAAGGGACAGTATGAACAAAAATTATAACCTGAGGCTGGGTGCAGTGGCTCACGCTTGTAACCCCAGCACTTTGGGAGGCCGAGGTGGGCCGATCACCTGAGGTCAGGAGTTCGAGACCAGCCTGGCCAACATGCTGAAACCAGTCTCTACTAAAAATACAAAAATTAGCCAGGCATGGTGGCTGGCACTGTAATCCCAGCTACTCAGGAGGCTGAGGCAGGAGAATCACTTGAACCCAGGAGGCAAAGGTTGCAGTGAACCAAGGTTGCATCATTGCACTCCAGCTTGGGCAACAGAGCAAAACTCTTGTCTCAAAAAAAAAAAAATTGTAACCTGAAAACTAAAGGTAGGTGGTTATACTTAGCTGCTTAGAATTATTGGGATTAGCATATTTATACAGCTACATATAAATGCACAAATGAGATAGGGTGCTTGTATTTCTATTTCCCATGGTTATTTTACATGCTGAAAATAACACAAATAGATTAGAAATATTCAGTGAGTCAAACTTATTCTTTGCGTAACTCCAGTGTAGATTCTGATTACAGTAAGGCTGACTTCAAAACAATCTACAATGTCTGAGAAAAGGCACAGTGTTACCCAATAATGCAGAAATATCCAGTATATGCTGAGGAGCCAAGGTCTTTCTGAAATTAGATTGAGAAAGCTTGATTCTATTTCTGACCACACTGTGACAGAGAGCAAATTCACTTAAGTTCTCTGATGACGGTTTTGGTCCTCTGCAAAGTGGGTCGACTAGGACTGGCTGGTTTCTAAAGGCTCTTTGAGTTGTAAGACTAAATGATTCTAGCTCCTGTCTGAGAAGTAACCAGAATCTTAAGAGTCTTCTGCACTCATCTCATAAACACCGAAAACCTCACTTCCCCATATTCAATAACCTATCTCCCAATTCAGAAACAAAAAGTGTCAATGCTTTAATTTTTTAACAATCCGAGTTGTTAAGAAAAAAAGAGAGCGAAAGTTATGTTTAAATAAAATACAGGAAAATTTAGGAGAGAATTTAAATGGTGAGGATTAATATATGTCCAATTTTTTAAACTGTGAAACTCATTTAAATTACAAAAGCACCTTGGATGAGAAGAAGAATAAAAGAACTCAGTGAGAAAAGCCAGAATTTGATCCAACAATGATTTGCTAGTGACCATCTTTTCTGGGTAAATTTTATTAATTTTTTGTTTTTGTAAATTTGTTAAAGTGTGCATAAATAATAGAAAAATGCTTGTATCATAAGTAGAAAAATGCATGTATTATTAGTACAACAAGAGCATCAGTACAACTATAACAACAATGAGAATGAACAGATCACAATGACATGCAGCAACACAAGTCTCAGAAACACAATGTTAACACAAAAAAGACAGAAGAGGGCATACCATATGCTTCCCTTTAAATTAAGCAAAAGCAGGATGTTTGAAGTTAAAATAGTAGTTACTTTTAGAAGCAGGTAGGACCCAGAAAGGAACCCAAAGGGGTTTCTGAGGTGTTGTCATGTTCTGCCTATCATCTGGGTGCTAATCACGTATTTTAAAAATGAATTTTGCGTAATTAAAGTGCTTTTCCCAAAAACTATGTGTCCATCAAAAATGTCACATATAAAATAATTAAAAGAGTACCTGGAATTCTCTGGTAGCCTCTTGTAACTCAGTTTGAAGCTTTTGGATCTCCTTCTTTAGTTGAATATTTTCCTTTGTAATTTCATCAATCAATCCCTTAAAAATACCAAATGGTACCAAAGAAAGTAAATAGCCCCTGAACTCATTTTTCTGAATGAACTAAAGACTATACATTTCTCTCATCCTGAACAAAGAAAGACATTAGACAGTCTCAGAATGAATATGACTATGTGAATAATGCATTTGTTGAATATTTTACATCATCACCTATCTATTCTAACACTGCCAAGTATACTATCTCCATTAAATAAACCAGGAAACCACCTTTTACACTAGACGAAAGTCACAGAAATTTCTATAGTAAGGCAAAGGTTGAGATCAGATCTTCTAACTATTACTTCAGTGTCGCATCTGATCCTTTCCTAGCTATTCGTGACTATGATAAGAGTTTTAAATTGTATTATAATTTTGGACGTATTACTCTATGATAGTTGTTGTTGTTGTTGTTGCTGTTGATTATCTGTGATTCCCATAGTAACCCGTAGTACACAGCTGCCTTAACAAGCCAGACATATGACCTTAGGTAAGGGGTTTAAGTAACCTGGGCCTCTGTTCCCTCTTGGGGTCTAATGAGATAATTGCTAACTATGCTCTTAACTTGATGATGCAAATCCAAGAAATGAGGGTGTGAGTGAGAAAGCAGCTAGTGTTGTAAGCCCTGTAAGGGAAAGAATAAAAATATGACACTTTTTATAAGGCTTAAATAACATAATGGAAGTTAAAAAGTTTTTTAAAGCCTAACAGCTTAAATAACATAATGGAAGTTAAAAAGTTTTTTAAAGCCTAACAGCCTTGCAAATTCAAGGCAATATTGGACAAAGACATATGAAACATGCCTTACTGCAGAACTAATAGATATAAATTAATTTTTAATAATACCCAGTAATTTTCCTTTTTACCTTGTTTTGTTCATCTTTCATAAATTCATGTGGCCAATGCTCCTTAAGACCTTGTTGTATATTGTCTTTGTCAGCTTCCATGATTCCCTAATATTACAAAAAAATATTGTAAGCATAGTAAATATACACAAATTTAAAAAGAAAGAAATAACAACTTTTGCCCTTTTATGGACAAAACATCTCTTTTTTGCTATATCTTTTTTTCCCATCATCAGTCTTTATTATCATATGGCTTATATCCAAACAAAATCTGTATTTCAACACTCTTTTTTCTTTCTTTGAGACAGAGTCACTCCCTGTCTTCCATGCTGGAGGGCAATAGTGCAATCTCAGCTCACTGCAACCTCTGACTCTCAGATTCAAGCAATTCTCCTTCCTCAGCCTCCCAAGTAGCTGGGATTACAGGTACCCGCCACCATGCCCAGCTAATTTTTGTATTTTTAGTAGAGATGGGGTTTCACCATGTGTTCAGGCTGGTCTTGAACTCCTGACCTCAAATGATCCGCCCCCCTGGGCATCCCAAAGTGCTGGGATTACAGGTGTGAGCCACCACACCTGGCCAGTATTTCAAATAACTTTCACATCTATAATATATAAAAAGATTATAAAAATCCTTTGCTTTTCAGCAAAACAATATACAGAAAGTAATGAACATTAATGCTCCTTTGTATTTCATATTCCAATCATAATATCATGCCCCATTTTAAATTATTTTGGTTTTCCAACATTTTTCAAAGGTTTTGATTAAAATATTTAATTCTTCCTATTGTTCTCCCCACTTGTAAACTAAGTCAAAAGGCCTCCGACATATGCTTTCTCTACACAGGTGTCCTTTCCTGGAGCTTTCACAAACTCTCCCCCTGGGTCCATAAATGTAGATCAGGAAGAAATTACATGTTTATTTCTAATAACCTCTAATTGAAGCTTAGTAGTCTCTTCAATTATGAATATGGTAACAAACTGCAGTAGTATTCACAGCACCTGTGACTGTCACCAGTAGAAAGCACAGTTTCATAGAATAAAAATTGTTGCAGATATGCCAAAATAGTTTGTGTTTAACCTGGCTTCTGCATTAGTTACTAACCTCACTGCTAAATCTTGTCATCTATTGTAATACATTGATATATATCACTATATCAAAAATTTGCTTTTTAAATATTCTGATAACCACATTTCAATACAATGGACTTTTGACCAGGCGCAGTAGCTCACACTTGTATTCCAGCACTTTGGGAGGCTGAGGCAGGCAGATCACAAGGTCAAGAGTTTGAGACCAGCCTCGCTAACATGGTAAAACACTGTCTCCACTAAAAATACAAAAAAAATTAGCCGGGCATGGTGGCAGGTGCCTGTAATCCTGGCCAAATTTCAACACAATTGATTTCCTTTGTAATTCTATGTATTTTATTTTGTGCGTGTGTGTGGTTTTTTGTTTGATTGTTTGTTTTGTTTTGTTTGTTTGTTTTTAGATAGGGTTTCACTTTGTTGCCCAGGCTGGATTGCAGTGGGGCACAAACATAGATCACTGCAGCGTCAACATGCCAGGCTCAAGTGATCCTCCTCCCCAGCCCTCCAAGTAGTTGGGACTACAGGTGTTCACCATCATGCCCAGCTAATTTTTGTACCTTTTGTAGAGACGGGGTTTGCCATATTGCCCAGATGATCTTGAACTCCTGGGCTCAAGTGATTCGCCCACCTTTGCCTCCCAAAGTACTGAGATAAGCCACTGCCTGGCCCAAAAAAACTTTTTTTTTTTTTTTTGAAGAAAGGACCATAGGATTTGCAAAGCTGGCAAAGGAATTCACAGTACAAAAAATTTAAGAACTCCCGCCTACATACGAATTTAGTGAGATGAAAAACTTCCAGATCAAAAATGGGTCAAAGGATATCGTGATTCATGACTTTATGTTTTCAGATGCACATTAACAGTCTGCAATATAATTTTCCAAGATTTCAAGTGGCTAAAATCTTAATATTCTTGAAAGAGAAATAAAAGACATCTATTCCTCCTTAAAAATAAAATAGAAGACTAGCAAAAAATTAGCCATGTCTTAGTTTAGTGAACACAGCAGTGTCAAAAAAAAAGAGGAGAGTTGTGTAACACCCAGATCTTGGTTTCTAATAATATTCTTCAGTAAAAGGACCAGGGCTCATTGGCACAATGGCTGATTCTAGGTCTGGGGCATAAAATATGCAAAATAAGTCTGTAATATCTTGTAGTGCCAGAAAAGTAAAAAGCATTAAAACACATGCACAGACACATACAATATGATGAGATTATGTGAAAGGGACATGAGGAGCCAACTGAAAGGGTTCCCAGTGGCCAAAGGTACAAACAGAGAATTGATCAAGTAAGTAAATATATGGAGGATAATAGGGGCCAAGTTTTTTTTTTCCTTTTTTTTTTTTTTTGAGATGAAGTCTTGTACTGTCACCCAGGCTGGAGTGCAGTGTTGAGATCTTGGCTCACTGTAACCTCCATCTCCCAGGTTCACATGATTCTTCTGCCTCAGCCTCCCCAAGTAGCTGGTATTACAGGTGCCCGCCACCATGCCCAGCTAATTTTTTTTTATTTTTAGTAGAGAGAGGGTTTCACTATGTTGGCCAGGCCGGTCTCAAACTCCTGACCTCATGATCCGCCTGCCTCAGCCTCCCAAAGTGCTGGGATTACAGATGTGAGATACCATGTCCAGCCAGAGTCAAGTTTTTAACTGTCAGAGAAGGTAATTATAAATATGGAAAGGGAGAAAACAAGAATAAATACTGTTGATTGGAACTAGATTTCAATGTAATCTTGCAGCTGTGGTTTCTGATAGATGATAGAGATAGGTACATAGATGATAGATAGATGATAGATAGATAGATAGATAGATAGGCCTATGTATGTATTTTGTGTATATACAAATACATATATACCCCACCTCTGTCTGCTGAGAAGGCCTAAGAGCAGAGACAATCACGATGAGCAATGAGCACACTCAGTACCCAGACTTTGGTTTCTAATACCATTCTCCACTAGAAGTAACCAGGACTCTTTAGAGAAATGGTTGATCCCAAAACCAGGATAGAAAAACTGCAAGATGAGCCTGGGACATCTTATGACACCAAAAAGCAAGGAAATGCTTAAAGAATGATGACAACATGTCAAAAGGACACAGAATCCAGCTTGAGATGGTTTTCAGTGGCCAAATCTGGGGATAAATTAAAGATTAAAATGGATAATAATAGTAATAATTAAATCTGTTGATTAAAGTAGAAAATTAAGTCCAGATAAATTAGAAATTTTGGTGAAGAAAGGAATTTTTAGTTACCTTCAAAATTCTTCCCCACAAAGTGTTTATTGAGACAGAGTCTTGCTCTAATGCCAGGCTGGAGTGCAGTGGCTTGATTCCTGCTCACTGCAACTTCCGTTTTCCAGTTTTAAGCAATTCTCCTGCCTCAGCCTAGCAAGTAGCTGGGACTACAGGCACACACTACCACGCCCAGCTAATTTTTTGTACTTTTTTAGTAGAGATGGGGTTTCACCGTGTTGGCCAGGATGGTCTTGATCTCTTGACCTCGTGATCCACCTGCCTCGGCCTCCCAAAGCGCTGGGATTACAGCCATGAACCGCCGCGCCCAGCTCACAATGTGTTTATTACTTTGAAAGAGGAAAATAGTAACTTTACACTGGAGAAGCCTGGCAGATACCAACATAATGAGATAATCAAAGTAAATGATGGAATAAATCAAAATAATGTAACATATTACAGGATGCACTGAGAACACAATGTGACTTTGATGATAGTCCTGCCAAAGATGCATAATCTGAATCTAAGCATGAGGAAACATGGTTCTTTCAATACAATTGCCCTGTTCTCTTCAAAAGTTTCAAGTTCAGAAGGCCAAGGAAAGACTAAGAAATGTCCACACTGAGGCTAAAGAGATATCACAACTGAATACAAAGCATGATTCTGAACTGGATCCTTCTGCTATCACCGGGGCTCAGAAACTGATACCCCAAAGTATGGCACTTTGACATGCTGAACTGAAGATGCCTCAAGGTCTCTCTGACCTCCCCTCCTCCTCTGTCTCTCCCAAAGCACAGGATGAAGATGCAGTGAGGTTCTCTTATCTGCCTAAATTTGGGACCTGCCAGAAAACAAAACAATTACCTCTAGTCCCTTCCCTTGTTTGTTTGTTTGTTTGTTTGTTTGGAGACAGAGTCTCATTCCGTCGCCAGGCGCCAGGCTGGAGTGCAGTGGCGTGATCTCCGCTCACTGCAACCTCTGCCTCCCAGGTTCAAGCAATTCTCGTGCCTCAGCCTCCCGAGTAGCTGGGACTACAGGCGAGCGCCACCACGCCCAGCTAATTTTTGTATTTTTTTTTTTTTTTAGTAGAGACGGAGTTTCACCATGTTGTTCAGGATGGTCTCGATCCCTCGTGATACGCCTGCCTCGGCATCCCAAAGTGTTGAGATTACAGGCGTGAGCCACCACGCCCGGCCCCCTGAGTTTTTATTAACTGAATTCATATCACAGAAAGAAGACCGAAATCTGTCAAGAAACCTGGAGAGACTTTTGTTACAACCACTGTCTGCTCTGCAAGCCCAACAGACTTTGTCCAAGCCATTGTATGTTTTTCAAGTCCCTTAAATTCCCTTAAAAATCATTTACTAACCCTATAATCATCCACACTTCCTGATCTCTCTTTCCCCTAAAAAGTAGGGAATATAACCATCTGTACCCCATTGTACAGTAGTATAATTACTTTGTTATTTTACCCCCGTGCACATTAATAAATGTAAATGCCATTTTTCCTATTTAATCTGCCTTTGCCCTTCAAAGAGCAAAGGCGAAGCTTCCCTTAGATACCTAAATTATTGAAGACGTTATCCGCAAAGGGAGGCGGGGGCCGGCAGCGCCAGCGGGAGTGGGCAGCGCCGGGTTTGAGACCTTGTTCCCGGAGCTGCCCGCAGCCGCGTCGCGGAGGCTACGCCGCCCGTCGAGGGGGTGCACCTGCTCTGGGCCCTCTGTGCAGTCTCTGGGCTGTCAGGGCTTCGAACCCTGTACCTTGTTTGCTTTGCTTCATTCAGAAAATTGAAACATAAAGTAATTTGTGTTTCCTCGCTGTTTTCTCGGAGTGTCTCTAGAGATAGTTCTTGGGAAAAGAGATTTCTTAAGAAAATGATTCTTGGCAGGGGCAGAGTTGCACAGTCATGGCTCGCGTTTCAGAATAGGCAAAGTTTTTCTTAAAGGAGACATCCGAAGGAGAATACTGTTTCCAGTCTGTGTGTTCAACAGGCAGACGTTCTATCACCTTTCTTTCTTTTTACTGCCAGGCACGCATATAGGAAGATTGGATTCGACTGGATTCTACACGGCCTGGCATCATAGTGATATGACCAATCAGACAAATACAGTGATAATGATTTGTATTAGTTTTTTTTACTCTCTGTCATAACAAATTACATGGATTTAGTGGCTTAAACACATAGGCACACACACACACACACACACACACACACACACACACAATACAATTTACTATCTTAGGGTTCTGTAGCCATCTTACTGAGGTCTCATTGGGTTAAAATCAAAGAGTTGGCAGGGTTTCCTTTCTTTCTGGAAGCTCTTGGGATGAATCCCCTTTCCAGCTTCCAGAGGCCACCTACCTTAGTGAAATTCACATTGGATCTGATTATTAAATTGTAGTAATATAGCTCTACTAATTTTCTGATTTTGATGACTGTATTGTGGTTATATCAGAACACATCTTTTTGTAGGAAACATATACTCATGTATATAATGAAGGGTGATAGGTCATCAGATTGGAAATCTATTCTTAAATAATTTAGGAAAAAGAAAAGTTGTTTTACTGTACTTGCAACTTTTCTGTAAGTTTGAGATTACACATATACTTTTTTAAACCACATCACATACACACAGACATACACATACATACATATGTACATACAGATCACTATTGTATCAACAACTGCAAAATCTTCCTAATAGCAGTCAGCCATGGTCTGATACATCCTAACTCCAACCCACTTTCTAGTCTTAGGCAATTCCTCAACCCAGTTTCCTAACCACACTGAACACTTGCATAGTTCCTTTTCTTTCCTGTCCCTCAAATTCTCACATCCTTCCTCCTCTCTCAACCTTAATCTTCATATCATGAAACCTTGCTGTGCTTCAAGGTCCATTCCAAATTTTCCCCAAGTTCCTGAAGCCTTTTCTGATTCCCCCACAAGGATGCTACTCCCCATCCTTTGTCTCTTTTGTGGTGATTTAATTATGTGTGTACCTGTGTCATTTTCCATGACATGTCATTAAAGATGTTGAGGGCTGGGACCATGTCTACTCCTCCCCACAGACCTTCAGAGCACTTTCTCAGTCTAAGCTTACACACTGAAAACATTCTATTTAGAGAATTATGTGGTATCCTGATTTGAGTATTTGTTGTACTCAGGACATCACATGCATATGAAGTCCTCTTATTACATTTCAGAAGAGAGAAACTGCAATGTTATTTAATTGCTTCTTTATTTTTATTATGACAATACCAATATTCCTAAGAGCCTGTAATAAAAGCTCTCAGCATAAATGATCTGCTATATAACACCCCCAGAACCCCTTTGGCATTTTAACGTCTGGATACTTTCGCTCTTTGCCTGAGGGGGATGTACAGTCTTTCCTTTTATGTAACCATGTAGCAGGCAAAACCATGGCTCCCTCAAAGATGTCCACATCCTAACCCCAAGAATCTGTGATTATGTTAGTTTACGTTGCAGAGGAGAATTAAGGCTGCAGATTGAATTCAGGTTGCTAATCAGTTTGCTTTTAAATATGTAGATCACCCTGGATTATCTGTGGGGGCCCAGTGTAATCATGAGGTTGCTTAAAAGTGAAAGCGGAAGACAGAAGAAGAGAGTTAAGAGTGAGATGTGATCGCAGAATTCTCAGCAATGTTGCTGGCTCTGAAGATGGAGGAAGGGCTACTGAACCAAGTAAGGTAGGTGGCCTCCGGAAGCTGGAAAGGGGATTCAGCCCAAGAGCTTTCAGAAAGGAAGGCAACCCTGCCAACACTTTGATTTTAACCCAGTGAGACCTCAGCAGGACTGCTACAGAATCCTAAAACAGTAAAGTGTGTGTGTGTGTGTGTGTGTGTGCACGCGCCTATGTGTTTAAGCCACTAAGTTCATGTAATTTGTTATGGCAGAGAATTTAAAAACTCATACAAATCATTGTCACCGTATTTCCCCAATACGATCATACCACTGTGGTGCCAGGCTGTGTAGAATCCAATCTTCCTACATGCATGCCTGGCAGCAAAAAGAAAGAAAGGCAATAGAACGTCTGCCTGTTGTAGACTGGGAACATAGTACCTCCAAGAAAGACCTTGCCTATTCTGAAACGCGAGCCATGACTGCACAACTCTGCCCCTGCCAAGAATCGTTTTAAGAAATCCGTCGTCCTAAGAACTATCTCTAGAGACACTCTGAGAAAACAGCGAGGAAACACAAATCACTTTGTTTCAATTTCCTGAATGAAGCAAAGCAAACAAGGCTCAGGGTTCGAAACCCTGACTGCCCAGAGACTGCACAGCGGGCCCAGGAGCAGGTGCGCCCCCTCGACGGGCGGCGTAGCCTCCGCGCCGCGGCTGCGGGCAGCTCCGGGAGCAGGGTCTCAGCCCCGGCGCTGCCCTCTCCCGTCGGCGCTGCCGGCCCCCGCGTCCCTTTCCACCCGCGGCTCTCCAGCCCGGGACTGCCGGCGGCGGGGGTGGCAGCCGGGGAACCGACTCCCCACTCACCCGCGTCCGCCTCCGATCGCAGCTCCCCGAGGCCCAGCGCGCCGCCACTTCCCGGAAAACAGCTGCGCCCGGGACGCCGGAACCCACGGAGGGACTGGGAGGGGACGGCCCGCGTTCCCGAAGCGGCGCTGCCTTCCGCAGAAGCCTCGGAGAGCTGGGGGGTCGTCCTGAGGAGGCGGCCCTCGCAGGGAACAGCCCGGCTCCTCGAAAAAAGAAAAAGAGTGAAAAAGAAAACTGCTAACGGCGATTTTTCTTTAGCCCTTAAACACTGCGCAAATACTAAACCGGGTGTCTCCTGTGAGTCACTAACAGAAAAAAAAATTAGGACTAATTTCACTTTCGATTTTTAAAACATGGTGGCTCAGAGTAAAGCAGAAGCATCCCTGAAGTTTCCATACACACTAATTTTAGGGAATGTTTTCTAAAACCGGTTTTTTGCATATGTTTTATAAGATATGTTGGAAAAGTGGATAGAAATAAAGTCAAAGCAGATATTTCTTCAGATTATAACTCTTTTATTTCTTAGTCATTATAACACTAGTTTACAAATTTTTACAGCCAGCACAAGATCAGCATTTCTGTGTCTTTTGCAACATCCCCCGGGCCATGAAGTTGGGAAAGCTGTGGTGTTCCTGTTGGTTTCCATGACCCATGTCCCCTGAAAGTTTTCTTCTAATCTCTTGTTTTGTTGTGGAGCTTGTGAATAAATACTTCACTAGGTGTGAACTTTTCCTTTGAAAATTCAAACATCTGGTTTATTTCAAGAACTGCAGTGTCTCTTAATCCCACATGAAGAATCACCGCACAGCTGCCCCTGCTCATAAATGCAGATGTGGGAACAAAATGAATCAAAATTATTTCAAGGCATAAATTCTAGGTTATCATGCTAGGTATCCACATAGACCAACTGATATAGTGGTCTAAAATAACAGATTATCAAAAGTACAATTTCTTTATATCAAAAAGGTTGATGGGAACCAGTTTAAAGTAGTGGCATTTCTCTTCCCTTCCTTCCTTCCTTCCTTCCTTCTTCCTTCCTTCCTTCGCTTCCTTCCTTCCTTTCTCTCTTTCTTTCCTTCCTTCCTTCTTTTTTTTTTTTTTTTTTTTTTGATGAGTCTTGCTCTGTCGTCCGGTCTCCAACTCCTGAGCTCAAGTAGTCCTCCCACCTCTACTCCCAAGTAGCTAGGATTATAGGAATGCATGACCTCACCCAGATTTTTTGTACTTTTATTTTAATTTGGGGGTTGGGGGCTGGTATCTATTTTTCCCAGGCTGATCTTCAGCTCTGGCCCCAAGGAATCCTACTACCTTAGCCAAAAACTAGACTTCTTTGTGTTTTTTGTGTTTATCAGACCAGTTGGAAAATACAAAAACTCCATCTGCTGCAACTTGAGAAAGAATTACTTTGGTTTTAACTTGAAGTTTTAGAGGAAATGTGAACTCTCAAGGTTATTTAGTTCAACCTCATTTCTTCTTCTTTTATTTTTATTTATTTACTTATTTATTTATTTATTTTTGAGACGGAGTTTCTCTTTTGTTACCCAAGCTGGAGTGCAATGGCACGATCTCAGCTCACCGCAACCTCTGCCTCCTGGATTCAAGCAATTCTCCTGCCTCAGCTTCCCGAGTAGCTGGGACTACAGGCGTGCGCCATCATGCCCAGCTGATTTTTGTATTTTTAGTAGAGACAGGGTTTCACCCTGTTGACCAGGATGGTCTCGATCTCTTGACCTCGTGATCCACTCGCCTCGGCTTCCCAATGGGATTATAGGCTTTAGCCACTGCGCCTGGCCTATTTTTATTTGTTATAAGAAGATACTAAAGGAGAGGACCACGGCCAGAACAGGGCTAACCTAATATGTTGACTCAGATTCTGCCTAAAAGGCAAACGATACAGGTGGAGGGGAAGTCTTTTTGGACACCTGCATTCTAAAGCTGAGTCATGCACTAACGCTCTGAATTTAACTCAGCTTCAAATCTGGTATTCTGCAAAAATGCTAGAGATCTGAAGATAAAGAGTTGGCTCCTGGACATATTATTAATAACTGTAAATGCTAACATCTACTAAGAACTCCCAGACATTTTATAAACCTTTTTGTTTCCCCAGAAACAATATTAGATATAGATGTTATTCTCAATTCTTTTCACCTGTCTGAAGCAGGCAGGAAGGTATTATCCCCATTTTGCAGTTGAGGAAATTGAGGCATAAAGAGGTAACCCAAAATCAAGCAGTTAATATATGGTGATAATGATATCATACTCTACTCTCAATAATATCTCCAGACTGTGTCTTAGGATATACATGGAGAACATGAAATTTTATGGCCCAATACAATTAGAAAATGCTGCATACTGAATCTACTTTTGGAAATTCACAAGGCACATCGGCACATTAAGAGTTCCAAGAAGTATTGCAGGGAAAAATTAAAGCATATATTAAAAAATTTAATTTTATTCAAACTTGAACTTATCAAATTAATT
This sequence comes from Sapajus apella, assembly GCF_009761245.1. NCBI lineage: Eukaryota > Metazoa > Chordata > Mammalia > Primates > Cebidae > Sapajus > Sapajus apella. Next base: position 15,171,578 of record NW_022436958.1, read on the forward strand.
TGAGCAATATATTCTTTTTTTCAAGGAACAGTTATTAAAATCGTGGGAAGTTTCTGATGGGGCCTTTTGAGGAATGCTCCACTAAATTATGCCCTCTCCAAATATAAAAGTTATTTATTCAGTGTCTCTCATGTACTCAATAAATATGTTGCACATGAGCTGCAGCTCTCTGTGTCTTGGATAGCTCATGTTTCCATCAGATATCTTGGATATCTCACTCTGTGCCTTGGATATCTCATGTAAATATTCACCTCACGGATGTGAAGTGAATATTATGATACACATTTGTCTCCCCCACCACATGCTGATGAACTCCTCCCAGACTTTCTATAAAGACACACACATACACACACACACACACACACCCCTGTATTACATACAATCTAATGTGTGTTGGAAGAGGTAAGATATCAGAAGTAGTAAAAGACAAAGGAGAGAGTAGTATCCTCTGCCTGAGGAGGTCAGGGAAGTTTTCCTTCATAGGTGAAATAGAGTTGATTCATTAAGATAGAGAAAGTAGACTGAGAAGAAAGATCAGGTGAAAAATCCCAGAGTGATGTGCAATGGACTAAATGTTTGTGTCCCTCAAAAATTCATATGTTGAAATCCTAACCCCCAAAGTGACACTATTAGGGCTGGGACCTTTGGGAGATATTAGGTCATGAAGGGTAGAGCCTAAATGAATGAGATGAATGCCCTTATCAAAGAGGCCCAAAGGAGTTTGTTGACCTCTTTTGCCATGTGAGGACACAGAGATAAGGTACCATCTATGAATCAAGAAACCGGCTCTCACCAGACACTTGATCTGCAAGAACCTGGATCTTAGACTTCCAGCTTCCAGAACTGTGAAAAATAAATTCAGTTGTTTGTAAACTACCAATTTATGCTGTTTTCTTATAGCAGTCCAAATGGACTAATACAACATGAAATAACATGGGAGGCACCAGGAGTTTAGTGATTATGCAAACTATGAGAAAGCTACCTGATATCTATGACATCATGATTCTCCTTTGAGAAAAGGCTAGTACACTAAGCTTATGCTACTGTTGCTAACATTTAGGTGATCTGGTTTGCAGTTCATCCTTGGGGAAACTGGAACATTTATGCCCATTGTTGTGCAAGATCCTGGGAATACAAATGAATTTCATAACCTCCTTCTAGTTTTCAAGAATTTTCCCACTGGACTATATAAATGGTCAAGGAAAACACTTACTCTTTTATCAGGCAAGCAGTACTGTATAGTTAAAAGCATGATTTTGGCCAGGCATAGTGGCCCATGACTATAAACCCAGCATTTGTGGAAACTGAGGCAGAAGAATCACTTGAGTCCAGGAGTTCAAGGCTGCAGTGAGCCATGACTGCATAGTGTACTTCAGCCTGGGCAATAGCGTGAGACCCTGTCTAAAAATTAATTAATTAATTAGGTAATTAAAGCATGGTTTTGATGTCAGAAATGAGTTTGAATTTCAGTTTTCAGTTACTGAAGTTTCTCAACTTGAGTTTTCTCATCTATAAAATAAAGATGTGGTCAATGAGAAACAAATGCATTTCAAAGACTAAACACAGTGCTCTGCCCATGGAAAGCCCTCACTAAATTGTACTTGTTTCATCTTATACTATGGTAAGATGAATTTTCAGTTTTTCTCTCACATTTCCTTTATGTTGTTTTTCCTCCCAAGACAAGTACTTTTAAGAAATGCAGCCATTTAAAAATGTATTTTATGTTACCTGCAGTAACTGTACCTAGGGCACACTGTATAAACAGTTACTTCTAACTAGTCATTAAATACTAAAGTAGGAGTAAAATACTCTGGACCCAATGTTATAACAACCCTTCTGTATAGCTTTTTATACCCATGTGTGTGAATAAGCTTGCATAAGTGAATAAAATATTATGAGATAGATCAAATATTTAGAAGTAGAAATAAATCCAAGCAAAAGAATAATAATACAACTAAAGAATAAAGGACTTGGCCGGGCGCGGTGGCTCAAGCCTGTAATCCCAGCACTGTGGGAGGCCGAGGCGGGTGGATCACGAGGTCAAGAGATCGAGACCATCCTGGTCAACATGGTGAAACCCCATCTCTACTAAAAATACAAAAAATTAGCTGGGCATGGTGGTGCGTGCCTGTAATCCCAGCTACTCAGGAGGCTGAGGCAGGAGAATTGCCTGAACCCAGGAGGCGGAGGTTGCGGTGAGCCGAGATTGCGCCATTGCACTCCAGCCTGGGTAACAAGAGCGAAACTCTGTCTCAAAAAAAAAAAAAAAAAAAAAGAATAAAGGACTTTATCTTTTCAAATCTTGCCTGAACTGCTGAGTCATCATATAAATGTAATTGATCAGTCAGAAAATTTTGTTGTGTTAAAGTACATAGAGAATGAAGTTGTTATCCTTGACAATGCTGTAATGAAGAAGAATTAGGGTTTTGCTCATAAATTAAAGGCTCAAAAATAAGCATCTGTCTGTAAGATAGCAGTAAATTTCAATATTATGTTAAGGAAATCTCTTAAAGGAAACCTGAGAATACTACTGATGTTTTCCTGCTTTGCTTGTCTCAATCACAAACCAAAACTGGCTTCTGACAGAATTCTCATATGATGTACTGATGGTCAGATAAACCCAATTTTTACTTTGAACTTAAAATCACAAAGGAGAAAATCCCAGTGACTCTTGAGGTTTTCCAAGACCCAAAGAGGACATAGCCTTGGAATGTTGAAAAAATAAAAATATTAGCTTTTATCGCCAAAAATCTCAAATGAGAAAGAATTGAGCAAAGCATCCAAATAAGTCAGCTTCTCAGGGAACTCAGTGTTTAAGAAAACATGCATAAACATAGTGAAAACAGCTAAGGAAATATTAGAAGACATTTATTTTACTTGACTGTCTTTGTTTTACAATTTGGGAATTTGTAGTCTGTTTTGCCTGAGGTGGCTGCCGGAGGCATAGCAGCAAGATTTGAGTTGATGTTTTATTCAAACATGTTGTTTCTGATTATTTTCCTGTCTGAAATGGTACTTTATAAGAGGTGTCAAATGGTTGCAGCAAAGAAAGTCACTAGTCACTAATTATTCAGAGTGTTAAAAAACATAACAGGCAAAAGAGCTCAATTTTTTGTATTATGTTAAATTTGTCTTCTTGTTGGTCTTAGTGAGCTTAGATATAGGAATGTAACTTACACACATACATATATATACTCTTTTTTTGAGACAGGGTCTCACTCACGTAGGCTGGAGTGTTTTGGCATGATTTTGGCTCATTACAACCTCTGCCCTGGGGCTCAAGAGACCCTCCCACCTCAGCCTCCCCAGTAGCTGAAACTAGAGGTGCACATCACCACCCCCGGCCAGCTAATGTTTTGCGTGTGTGTTTCTGACAGAGATTGGGGTTTTGCCACATTTCCCAGGCTTGCCTCAAACTCCTGGACTCAAGCAATCTACCAGCCAAAGCCTCCAGAGTGCTGGGATTACAGGCATGAGCCACCACTTAATTAATCTATCAAGATAGATTTATATATATATATATCTATCAAGATATATATTAGCCCAGCCTAATATATATCTTGATATAATAAATTATTTCTGTTGCTCTTCCTTGAAATGTGTGGCATAGTTACAAGAAAGGGAAAATATGTTTCTGGGCAAGAAGACTTTCTGTAGACCAGTATTTCACAAACTTCCAAATCCATACAAATCAGCTGAGGATCATGTTAAAATATACATTCTGATTCTGTAGGATTAGGGTGGATATTTTGCACTCCAGAAGCCCCTAGATGATGCTGATGGTGCTGTTCCTTGGACTTTGAGTCACAAGGCTGTAGACTAACTGGCTCACTAAAAGCATGACCAGAAATTGTCATTCTGGTGGAGGGGTTTTATGTGCCATGTAGCCCTCAGGTCCTGGCTATCAGGAACCACAGGGCCCTCTTCCTGTTTGCCAGCCTAGTTGGTGGGTCCATAGATGGAAAGTGAGGTATTTCTAGGTGTCCCTGTGTTTCATGATGAGACTGTATATGCAAAACAGCTCCCAAATGCCGAAGGAGCTGAGATACGAAAGAACAAAGCAGACCTATCTAGTTTGTCAGTAAGGATTGTTTTAATGGAAACTTACAAATGGAAGTGTGGCTGCAAGCTAGATCTCTGCACTGTTACTCCCCAGGCCCACGGTTTATATATCAAAGGGAAAGGGCGTATGTGTTCCAGCAAGACAATTACAAGGAACCCTCCAAAACAGGCAAGATTGCCATATGCATTATAGCCTATAGCTTGTGTGATAACATCAGGATTGACATGTTCTTACATGAAGGATAGTAAAGTAAATACATTAGGAATTAGGAGGCATTCATGGGACTAGGGCTAATCAGAACTCAACGTGGCAGATCAGCATCCAAGATGGAGTCACCTTTGTCTCCACACCCTGGTGTGCTTTTCCTGAGGAAAGAACAACAGCTGTTCCTGTTTTTCATGCCATCTCCTTCAGAAAACATTGGCTTCTTGCTTGTAGCTAGGCTGCCGTTACAGCTACTCTGATGGAAAGGAAGGAATAAACAGTGAGGGGGAATGAGCCAAAATGACACTGAAGAGTGGAAAGAGGAAGTAGGAGAAGCCAAGAAAAAAGCACAGGGCAAGTGTATATGGGAACTTGAAAGGGGTATTCTGTTCTCTTTCATTAATTATTCATTGCAACTTATTCTAAATAGTTGCCCTAGTGTACAATGTAACAAGATAGAATGGTCTCACACACAGGACTCATTTTAATAACATCATAATCTGCATAGGGCAGTTTGATGATGTCTAATGTATAAAGCCAGAGTTAATTCATTCTTCTCAGGGCTTTAACCCCTCCAGGGAAATTGTAAATAAAAACAAGCTTTATCTCCAATAAAAATAAACAAAATAGTGTCCTTCAGATCTTACTGCTTGGTGACTTTATGAATTGGAATGGAAACGTTGTTGTCTTTGGGGAGGTTGACCTCAGCTGTTTTTCAACCTTTTGAAGAATAAGAACTCTAATTTTGGTGCCAATACTCAAATAGAAGTTTTCTCAGGTGGACAAACCACAGCTGGTAGGCTGGTTTTTCATGGAAATTGCACCACCTTAAAATCACCAGAAGAACCAAGCTGAGTCTTTGCTTTGACCCTGAATAGCTCTGTGAACGTGGGCATATGTAATGGATCTGGTGCATAATAGGTGCTCAAAAAAATGTTACTACTGATCGCATTTCCCTTTAGCTTTCTGAGGGTTCATTTCTCAGTTTCCTCAAATGTAAAAATGACAACAATAATGTTTACCTACCAATTATAGCATGTTTTGTGAGGATTAATTTAGCTAATATACATAAAAATACTTTCTGAGGCTGAGCATGGTGGCTCACGCCTGTAATCCCAGCACTTTGAGAGGCCGAGGCAGGCAGATCACCTGAGGTTGAGAGTTCGAGACCAGCCTGGCCAATATATCGAAACCCCATCTCTACTAAAAATACAAAAAATTAGCTGGGCATAATGGCAGGCACCTGTAATCCCAGCTACACAGGAGGCTGAGACAGGAAAATCGTTTGCACCCGGGAGGCAGAGACTGCAGTGAGCTGAGATCATGCCACTGCACTCCAGCCTGGGCAACAAGAGTGAAAATCTGCCTAAAAAAAAACTTTTTGAACAGTAAATGCAAAATTTAAAAATGTTATTAATATTAATATTGTCCTCTGATTTTAAGCTCTGATTAGAAGAGTTGAAAGGAGTGACTATTGCATAGGACAAAAGAATTAGATAAGTTAAAATATAAAATGCAAGACCTGGATAGAGTCAGCAAGACAACTACATAAAATGACACTGGATGGGCACTGCACAGTGCCTCCTGGTGTCCCCTGGAATTGTCAACGCATGCCAGGAACAGATTCTGGACTGCCAAGACTCAGTTGTTTGCTGATCTAGATTTAGATAGAACACATAAAAACAAGTAAGTCAAATAACAAGTCTAAGAGCTTTCTCTCTCACGCACACATTGTTTCTCTTATTTTTGCCATATTCTTTAACAAACTACACAGAAGAAAGGCAGGTAATGTTGAGTGGGTTTTCTGTGATGTAATCTCTGAAGATATCCCAAGCAGCAATTCAGTTTTCTCTGCGGCTCATACAGCCCCTTCTGTGGCCACAAACCTCAACTGCCCTCCTGCTAAGGGCAATGTGACCAGATGGCACAGATTTCTTAAAACTTGATTTCAGAAATTCTGCCCACTTTCATTTCTCATGCCACAGACTCTGATGAAAGGTAGGGATGCTTCTCCCACAAGCATTCCTACATACACAAAACCTGCATAAAATTTCAGCTGTTTCACTTAACGTCTAAGCCATTCATAGACTCCTGGGAGTCCATGGAACCTATGTTAAAGGCTCTAATTTAAATGGAATTTTACAGAGCTAAAATATTAGCCTAAAGAATTAACTTTAGAAATAAGCCAGGCACAGAAAGACATATATCGCATGATCTCACTCATATGTGGAGCTAAAAACGTTGATCTCATAGAGGTAGATAGGAGTAGAATGATAGCTACCATAGGCTGGGGGGAGTGTGGCAGGGATGAAAGAGGTTAGTTAATGCATGCAAACATACAGTTAGATAGAAAAAGTAAGTTCTAATGTTCTATAGCAGAATAGGGCGATTACGATTAATATTGTATTGTATATTTCAAATTAGCTAGAAGAGAGGACTTGAAATGTTCCCAGTACAAAGAAATACAAAGAAATAAATACTGGAAAGAAATGTTCCCAGTACAAAAAAATAAATACCCTAAATACCCTGATTTGATCATTATACATTATATGCCCTTAACAAAATATATAAACTCCATAAAAAGTTACAAATATTATATATTAATTAGAAATTTTTTAATTAACTTTAACATGATTCTGGTAGTCCAGTGAGGGAGCTACTTCATGGAAGCCCGTGCTTTATTAGCCCTAGATCATTGCATCTGTGTGTCCATCTCCCAGGCTTTACGTGGGAGGCAGAAAGCAGCGGGATGTGCATGCTAGCTGTGATGGTCTGGTCTCCTGGAATATTGTGCTGCTGACTGAGGATTTCAGATGAAGCCCGCTCATTTCCAGTTGCACCCATAGATGTCAAATAACAAGTGCCAGTAAAAATCTGGCATGGGAATCTTTTTAACTGGTTGAATTAATTAATAACTACTAAATGCCGAAATACGAAGAGTATGATTCATGTCCAACTGGGAGGAAAAAAGGACATATGAAAAGGCAAGCACAACTTTGTCATAGACGGGACATTTTTCATCAGGGAAAGGAACTTTTTTACACAAACTAAAGTGTAGACGTGACGTATAAAATGGTGAGATCATCGCCACCAAAACTCTGTGTGGAATTAACTCACACTGAGTTACGCACTCCAGGCAAAGAGATGGGACTTTCATCAACTCCCAGGGGTAGTTAATAAGCCTCTTTGCAATAAACTTCTTTTTGGAAAAAAACAAGAAAACTCATTTACAAGGGAACCCCCTGCTGTGGTACAGACATAAACGTCTAGAAAAATTACACTTTCTTATATTTCATTCTGATTAGCTTCACTTTTTGGAAAAAAGTAGAAAATCTCTTACATACTATTAATCTTTAGATCTGTTTCTGCTGTGTGAAACATTTTCTTGGAGCACACTACTGTGACAAAAAATTAGATATGGATACTAAAGAAAATCCTAGGGAAAAAAATAAGGAAAAAAATTGTTCAATGAATGCTAATTAAGGTTACAGCCAACCCGTGCTTTTATGACCATGAACCAAAGTAATATTACTGGGAGACACACACACAATAATCACTTTTTTCCAAGAAATCTCCTAAGAAATTACATCAGTTCTCTAGACACATGGAGGAGAGGGGGTGTGCCATTGTAGAGGCTCTGACTCAGCGGCAACCAGATTTTTCATCTGCTTTGACAACAGTGATAACATAAAATGTGACTGAAAAGGGAAAATTCAGTCTCTCTACGTCATTCTGCATAGGACCATGCCCTGCACCATATGTGCTGAGGTCCTTACCAGAAATACTGAAAACACAGGAGGGCTTGCATGGTGCAGGGAAAGAACATTAGGAGAAACATCTTCCCTGGTCCTCTTTTGCAGCTGATTTACAACATGCCCTCAAAACCAAGCCACCGGAAGGAGGGAGTTGTGATAAGGAGGGTGAGTTGTGAAGGGAAGATAGGAGGCAGAGTCTCTTGTCCATCTTCTGCTGTTTCTTTTTTTCTTTTTTCCTTTTTTTCTGAGACAGAGTCTCAATCTGTGCCAGGCTGGAGTGCCGTGGCAAGATCTTGGCTCATTGCAACCTCCGCCTCCCGGATCCAAGTGATTCTCCTGCCTCAACGTCCTGAGTAGCTGGGACTATAGGTATGCACAACCACGCCCAGATAATTTTTCTATTTTTAGTAGAGTTGGGGTTTCACCATGTTGGCCAGGATGGTCTCGATCTCTTGACCTTGTGATCCTCCCACCTTGGCCTCCCAAAGTGCTGGTATTTTACAAGCCTGAGCCACCATGCCCAGCATGTTCTGTTGTTTCTTGACTTGTGGAAATGCCTGCATGTGTATGAGAAGCACAACTTCTCTCTAAGAGTCCATCTCAGTTATTGAGCCCAGAGTCTAAGTAGTGTCAAGCCCATTAATTTACAAATTACATCCACTCTCTCCACCCAAAGGCCACTTGGCCATTGTGATATCGAGTAGCTACCACAGCAACTAAGGTGGTGGTGTTTTCCAAAAAGAGTGACCTGTGAATTCTTGTTGAATAAGGTAATATTAACCTACTTGTGGCCTTGATCTCACCCTTCTTCCTATTTAACCACAGCCCTGGCCCCAAGATACCCTGATCCCTGAAAAAACAGCAGCTATGTCTGAGAATAAAAAGCATCTCAAAGAATTCTAGGCTGTCAAACAAAATCAGGAAAGCTTGTGAAACTTTTAAATGATACAGTGGTGACTTTTACAGGCCCAAAAAGAAATCTGTGGCCTTAATGGATCTATGGGCTACAGGACTCTCATCAAAATAATTTTAGTTAGATGAATCAATAAATAAAATGTGGCATATAGATGCAATGGAATATTATTTGGCCTTAAAAAGGAAAGAAAGTCTGATATAGGATACAATATATATGAACCTTGAGGACATTGTGCTAAGTGAAATAAGTCATCTACAAAAGGACGGGTATTGTGTGATTCTATTTATATGAGGTACCTAGAATAATCCAGTTTACAGAGAAAGTAGAATGGTGGTTGCCAGGGAATGGGGGAAGGAGTGAGTGGTGAGCTACCGCTAAATGAGCATAGAGTTTCAGTTTTGTAAGATGAAAAGGGTTCTAGAGATGGATGGTAGTAATGGTTGTACAACATTGTGAATGTATTTAATACCACTGAAATGTACACTTACAAATGGTTGATGATAAATTTTATTATGTGTATTTTACCACGATAAAAAATAAAAAGTAAAAATTGTAGTATTTTATTTGTAAATCTTATTTGCATGTAAGTCTTTGTGTATCGCTGTAAGACAATGTGGGTAAAACTAGTCCCTATCTTTATGGAGATTTACTGTTTTCAGATTTACAGGAAAAGAGAGGGCAGATTTGTGTATTTGGCATAGAACTTGCCTTCATCATGTGTGAAGTGAGCTCAAGTCACTTCATATGGGAATTCATGCAACAGGAGACTCATAAAAGTGAGAAAATTTGATGTCCATTTTCTATAAAAGTTAGAAAAGAGGAAGAGGAAGAGGAGAGGAAAGGGGAAGAAGAAAAAAAGGAAGAAGAAGAAGAAGAGGACGAGGAGGAGGAAGGATGATTCTTGATCTTGTCACTCTTGTTTCACATGCATTTGTTCCCAACATGCACCTACATGTCCAGCTGGAGATCCAGATATAAATGCAACCAGGTCACAATCTGCCTCTCCAACCTAATTTCCCAGAACTCCCTTGTACTGGTCATTCAGTCTTTTCAGTCCAAGTAGCCTTACAAATTCCTATCTCCTTTCTCCATTCACAGAATCTCAGAGTTGGAGAAATCAGAGGTCATCTTATCCAACTGCTCACAAGATCCCTAAGTCCTTAAGTTGGGCTGACACCTTGCTTAGTTGAACTTCCATTCATTTTCCCAGTTGGACTCATAGAATAATATTCTATGTTATAAAAGGTATAAAAAGAAATACTCTCAATAATATTCTATGTTATAAAAGATATAAAAAGAAATACTCTCAAAGAAAAGAGAAAAAAGAATAAGCACACTCTGAACTCAAAGTTAAGTTCCCTATTATTATTATATTACTTAAATTTAAAAAGAATTTAAATCCAGTTGCAAAACATTAAGTCTACAGTGATCCAATTTTTGTTACCCCCACAAAATGTGTGTGTGTGTGTGTGTGTGTATACATAGAAAAAAGTCCCGGCATAAATCTATAAAGTTTCTTTGAAGGTAAAGTTATGGGTACCCTTTATTTCTACATTTGTTTATTTGTATTTATAATTTTTATTCAATTTTATTTTCCTTAATAAATGAAGAAAGTATGTATATATTATGTTTGTACACATAAGTAAATACAACTGAAGTGGCAATTAGTTATCAAGTGACACCAAAATTTGCAACAGGACAAAAAATAAAAAGTATTTTGTAAATGTACATGGGAAAATTGGGTTTAGCATATTTAATCAAACAAATGGAGGGCCGGGCACGGTGGCTTATAACTATAATCCCAGCACTCTGGGAGGCCGAGACGGGCAGATTGTTTGAGTCCCAGGAGTTTGAGACTAGCCAAGCTGAGTATTTGTCTGTCTCTACAAAAAAATACAAAAATTAGCCACACGCAGTGGTGCACGCTTGTGGTGGTCCCAGCTAGTTGGGAGGCTGAGGCTGGAGAATCGCTTAAGCTTGGGAGGCAGAGGTTTCAGTGAGCCGAGATCACACCACTGCACTCCAGCCTGGGTGACAGAGTAAGACCCTGTCTCAAAAAAAAAAAAAAAAAAAGAAGCAGCAAAGGAATTAATCATGATCTAATGTTTCCAAGGAAAGAGAAATTTCCCTTAATGGGATCATAGCCAAACCACAAAACATAAATTTTGACGTTTAGGTTACAGCAGAAAAAGGGTTGGGTACCCTCTAGGACAATTATCATTTTTCCCTTGGCTTAAATCTTCACCCAGTTCTTGCAATTTATTGTGTCATGCATTCTTCTAAGCCTCGGGTGGGAATTCAGATGACTAAGTCATGGCCCTACCCCTTAGGACACTCACACATTTCGTATTTGGCTAGAAAAGTACTCCAGTAGGCAGGCTGATGGTCTCCTAGGAAGCATTTTTGAAAAAGACTTTAGTTAATCATGTTCCGTTGTCTCTCCACATCTCACATTCACTGATGCACCTAAAAGAAAGGCCCAGGAGGTCCTTTTTGTGTTGCCATCTTCAACTTCTGATATTATTGGCACCTCAGTAGATACTATGCGTCCCTCGCTGGTCGGTTTTGGTGTCTTGCTGGGGCAATACCGTTAGCCAAAGCACTCCCTTCCTCAAGGAAATGCTTAGTATCACCAAAGTCAGCCTCTGTCCCAAAACAAGTCTTCTCTACCTTTCCACTTGACCCAGTAGCCGTCAGCAAGGATTTGCAAAAGGATTCCACACCCTTTTCTCTTTTGACTAATACTTAGTGCTAAATTGCTGGTAACAAAGGTGAATAAAATTGTTAGTACTAAATTCCTGGTAACAAAACTGAATAAAGGACTTTCACTCATCAAACTATCGTTGAAAGCTCTTACTCCTTCATTACTCCTTCATTCTGCTCATCCAATTCAACAGCAAACCTCCAAAATGTCCCTGAACCAGTATACTTCTTCCCTTTCTCCATTGCTACCATCACCATCCAAGCCACCATCCCATCAACTCTCCCTGGACAGCTGCAATAGCCTCCTGAAGTTACTCCCTCCTCCCCCTCTTAATCCGCTATAAGTTCTTCTCTGGTAAGACACCAGAGCAATCTTTTTAAAATATAAATTAAATCACATTGTCACCTGCTGAAAAACCTCGTACTGCATATAAATTCAACTCCGTATACCCAAGCTGGCTTACGCAGCCCCACAGTTCCCACCACTGCTTATCTTTCCACTCTTTCTCCTTTCATTAAGCTCCATCACCTTGCTCTCCCTTTTGCTTTTGGAGAATTGGTCAAGTCCATTCTTGCCATAGGGCTTTTGCTCCAGCCTTCCCATCTGTCTGGCATGGCTGGCTACTTCAGATCATTCAGATCTAAGCTTCAGTGTCACCTCCTCAGAGACACCTTTCCTGACCCTCTTTTCTAATAGCTACCCAGTCTTTCTCTATCATATCATCCTATGCTGAGTCTTTCAAAGCACTCATTATTATCTCATAATTTCCTTGTTTACTTATTTCTCAGTTTATTTGCTGTCACTGCTGCTAGAATGTAAGCTCCATGAAGCAGTGACTTTGTGTGTGTTGCTCATTGCTGTACTGGATTGATACCTGGCAATAAAGTAGACATGAAACAAATAACTGTGAAATAAATGGGTTAAATGAGTAAAAGAAGATGGCTGTCACTCCAGAGTTAAGTGACTGAATCTTGTATTCATTACATAGCCTTATTCATTCATTCACTAACTCACTGAGCTTTTATTATATGCCTGGTGCTATTTTTTAAAATAAACAGGCCAGGTGCTGTGGTTCACATCTGTAATCCCAGCACTTTGGGAGGCCAAGGTGGGTGAATCAACTGAGGTAAGGAGTTCTCAGCTAGCTGTGGCAACATGGTGAAACTTTGTCTCTACTAAAAATACAAAAGTTACCTGGGTGTGGTGGCATGCGCCTGTAGTCCCAGCTAACCAGGAGGCTGAGGCAGAATTGCTTGAACCCAGGAGGTGGAGATTGCAGAGAGCTGAGATTGTGCCATGCACTCCAGCCTAGGTGACAAAGTGAGACTCTTTCTCAGAAACAAAAACAAACAAACAAAAAACCCCTAAATTCCTCTAATCTCTATCCTCATGAAACGTAGGTTTCCTGTACTCAAAGGAGAGAAATAGATCAAGCAAAAGTTTCTAACGTGATGTGCTAAGTGATATGCTGGAGATGTGCACAAGATGGTTGGGGTGGCCTCACAGGGAATGTGAGGCTTTACCTGTATTTTGAAGAATGAATTCACCAAATGTATTTTAGGGAGAAGGAACAAGAGAGACTTGAGAACATCATGGCAAAGGGGAGGCAGGACTAGATTGCTGCTCCCACTCAGACAGACAGGGCAGTGTGTGGACTCTCATTGTGAAATTTTGCTCCAGAACTACTGCAGGAATAAATCAGGTAAGCCAAGAGAATCCACAGACCCTCTAAAAAAAGAGGGTTGCTCCTGCAGGACCTGGGTGACACCCCAAACACAGTGAGTGCCCAAGCTATGGAAGAGGGAAAGGGGGATTGTCCGCCCCCAAACACACACCCTCACTGTGTAGCAGGAGTGGCAGGGAACAAACCTCTCGAATACTGAACTGAGGAAGGAAGTGCCTTTTTATTCGGCCAGGAGCTGCTTCGGGCAACAGCCTCATTCACCAAGTTCCCTGAGCTGCAGCTTCTCTCCCCTTTTATAGGCTTACAACGCTAAAGGGGAATCTCAGGTGGAACTATGTCATTGTCGATTTGCCAGACGTCCGACCTTACAATCTTTTGGCTTCATTGATTTGCTAATTCATATGCAGTGCCAGCGGGGACCAGCAAGGGAAGGGGGCTTACAGAGACAAGACAAAAGCAACAAGCTGTTTGTTGGCAGAGGTGTTTCCAGGAGGGATCCTGGCCCGTGGAGACGTGGGGGCATGACCCAGTGCCAGGCTCCAGCTCACATGGATAACATTCATTTGCAGCTCTTTCAAGGTTAACAGATAGCAGAGGTGCTGGGAACTAAAGAGAGAGCCATTTTCCCAGCTCTTTGGTATTGTATTTTTTTTTTCCTTTTTCACTCTCCTTCCCATCTGGAAGTGGGGGAGGAGGTGAAATTGAAGGAGTCGAGGGGGTCTCCCCTCTTAACTGGGGACCCTGAAGGTCTAGATCACAGGAGGAGATTCTGACCTTACCTGGAGCTGAGTGAAATACAGGTGTGGAAGAAGCATTGGGAAAATCCCTGTGGGCTCTCTGTGTCCCCTGGGAAGCCATTTCCACCTTGTCTCACAAGAGTCCTTGGGGAGGGCTACCAGAGGAACTGGGAAAAGACCACAGGGAAAGGGAAACCTCCAGCTGAACTTTGTAACAATTCCAACTGAATGCAAAGCCTCCTGGCCAGAACTCTGGGGAGGGAGTGATTCCGGTGTGCAGACTCCAAGGCGGCCAGGCACGAAAGCCCTGCTTGCTTCCGCAGCTGGGAGAGTGGTAGCTTGGGGCAAGTTCTCAGCCCTGCTCACTCACTGCTGGAAACAGACTTGGTGCTGTTGGTGAGGGCACAGTGGGAGTGAGATTGGCCTTCTGGATTGCATGGGAGTTGGGTGAGGCCTGTGACTACCAGCTTTCCCCCATTTCCCTGACAACCTGCATGACACAGCAGAGGCAAACATAATCCTCCTGGGAACACTACTGCATTGACTTGGGAACCACACTCCCATTCCCCATAGTAGCCTCAGCAAGACCTCCCCAAGGAGAGTCCGAGCTCAGGCACATCTAGCCCTTCCCCCATCTGATGGTCCTTCCCTATCTACCCTGCTATCTGAAGACAAAGAGCATATACTCTTGGGAGTTCTAGGGCCCTGCCCACCATCTGATTCTCCCTATAATACCACAGCTGATGCTCTCTTGAAAGTACCACCTCCTGGCAGAAGGCCAACCAGCACAAAAATAGAGCATTAAACAACCAAAAATAAGGACCCTCGCAGAGTCCATTTCACTCCCCTGCCACCTCCACCAGCACAGGTGCTGGTATCCATGGCTGAGAGACCCACAGACAGTTCACATCACAGGACTCTGTGCAGACAACCCCCAGTACCAGCCTGGAGCCTGGTAGACCTGATGGGTAGCTAGATCTAGAAGAGAGATAGCAGTCACTACAGCTTGTCTCTCAGGAAGCCACATCGCTAGGAAAAGAGGGAGGGTACTACATCAAGAGAACACCCCATGGGACAAAATAATCTAAACAGCAGACTTGAGCCCTAGAAGAAACCAGAAAAACAATTCTGGTAACATGACAAAATAAGGTTCTTTAACGCCTCCAAAAAATCATACTAGTCACCAGCAATGAACCAAACCAAGAAGAAATCTACAATTTGCCTAAAAAAGAATTCAGAAAAAAAAATCAGTCATTAAACTAATCTAGGAGACACCAGAGAAAGGCAAAGTCCAATTTAAGGAAATTTTTAAAAAAATGATAAAAAGCCAGCACAGTGGCTCACACCTGTAATGCCAGCTCTTTGGGAGGCCGAGGTGGGTGGATCACCCAAGGTCAGGAATTAAGGACCAGCCTGGCCAACATGGTAAAATACCATCTCTACTAAAAATACAACAAATTAGCCAGGTATGGTGGTGGGTGCCTGTAATCCCACCTACTTGGGAGGCTGAGGCAGGATAATCACTTGAACCCAGGAGGCGGAGGTTGCAGTTAGCCGAGATCACGTCATTGCACTCCAGTCTAGGCAACAAGAGTGAAACTCTGTCTCAAAAAAAAAAAAAAAAAAAAATACAAGAAATGAGTGGAGAAATCATCAGTGAAATAGATGATTAAAAAAATAATCAAAAACTTCAGGAAATAATGGACTCACTTAGAGAAAATGCAAAGTCTCAGCAATAGAATTGAACAAGCAGAAGAAAGAACTTCAGAGCTCAAAGACAAGGTTTTCAAATTAACCCAATCCAACAAAGACAAAGTAAAAGGAATAAGAAAAAAAGGAACAAAGCCTCCAAGAAGTTTGGGATTATGTTAAATGACCAAACTTAAGAACTTGCCATTCCTGAGGAAAAGGAGAAATCAAAGTTTGGAAACCATATTTGGGGGAATAACTGAGGAAAACTTCCTTTGACTTGCTGGAGACCTAGCCATCCAAATACAAGAAGCTCAAAGAACATCTGGGAAATTCATTGCAAAAAGATCATCGCCCAGGCACTCTGTCATCAGGTTAAATAAAGCTAAAACGAAGGAAAGAATCTTAAGAGCTGTGAGGCAAAAGTACCAGGTAACCTGTAAAGGAAAATCTATCAGATTAACAGTAGATTTCTCAGCAGAAACCCTATAAGCTAGAAGGAACTGGGGCTGTATCTTCAGCCTCCTTAAATAAAACAATTATCAGCCAAGAATTTTGTATCCAGTGAAACTAAGCTTCATATATCAAGGAAAGATACAGTCTTTTTCAGACAAACAAAGGCTGAGAGACTTCACCACTTCCAAGTCAGCACTACAAGAGCTGCTACAAGGAGCTCTAAATCTTGAAACAAATCCTGGAAACACATCAAAACAGAACCTCTTTAAAGCATAAATCTCACAGGACCTATAAAACAAAAATACAATTAAAAAATAAAATAAACAAGGTATACAGGTAACAAGTAGCACAATGAATGGAATAGTATCTCACACCTCAATACTAACACTGAATGTAAATGGCCTAAATGCTTCACTTAAAAGATACAGAATTGCAGAATGGATAAGAATTAACCAACCATCTGCTACCTTCAAGAGACTCACCTAACACATAAGTACTCACATAAACTTAAGGTAAAGTTGTGGAAAAAAACATTCCGTGCAAACGGACACCAAAAGGGAACAGAAGTAGCTATTCTTATATCAGACAAAACAAACTAAAGCAACAGCAGTTAACGGGCAAAGAAGGACATTATATAATGATAAAAGGCCTTGTTGAAGAAGAAAATGTCCCAATCCTAAACATATATGCACCTAGCACTGGAGCTCCCAAATTTATAAAACAATTCTAGTAGTAATACTAGACGTAAGAGATGAGATGGACAGCAACACAGTAATAGTAACAAATTGACTTAACAGATATTCACAGAACATTCTATCCAACAATCGCAGAATATACATTCTATTCATCAGCACGTGGAACTTCCTTCAGACAGACCGTATGATAGGCCACAAAACAAGTCTCAATAAATTTAAGTAAATTGAAATTATATCAAGTACTCTCTCAGAACACGGTGGGATAAAAGTGGAAATCAACTCCAAAAGGAATCTTCAAAACCCTGCAAATACATGGAAATTAAGTAACCTGCTCCTGAATGATCATTGGGGTCAACAATGAAATCAAGATGGAAATTTAAAAATTCTTCTAACTGAACGACAATAGTGACACAACATATCAAAACCTCTGAGATGGAGAAAAGTCAGTGCTAACAGGAAAGTTCATAGCCCTAAATGCCACGTTAAAAAGACTAAAAGCGCACAATCTAAGGTCACACCTCAAGGAACTAAAGAAGCGAAAACAAACTAAGCCCAAACCCAGCAGAATAAAGGAAATAACCAAGATCAGAGCAAAACTAAATGAAATTGAAACAACAACAACAAAAATACAAAAGATAAATGAAACAAAAAGCTGGTTCTTTGAAAGGATGAATAAAATTGATAGACCTTTAACAAGAGTAACCAAGAAAAGAGGAGAGAATATCCAAAGAAGCTCAATTAGAAACAAAATGGGAGATATTACAACTGACATCCCAGAAATACAAAAGATCATTTAAGGTTACTGTGAACACCTTTATGCGCATAAACTGGAAAACCTAGAAAAGATAGATAAATTCCTGGAAAGATCCAACTCTCCTAACTTAAATAAGGAAGATTTAGAGACCCTGAACACACCAATAACAAGCAATGAGATTGAAATGGTAATTAAAAAAAAAAAAAAAATCCAAGCCCAGACAGATTCACAGCTGAATTCTACCAGACACTCAAAGAAGAATTAGAAGAATTAGTAACAATTGTATTTACACTATTTCACAAGATGGAGAAAGAGGGAATCCTCCCTAAATCATTCTAGGAAGTCAGTATCACCCTATACCAAAAACAGCAAAGAATATAATCAAAAAAGAAAATTATAGACCAATATCCCTGATGAACACAGATACAAAAATTCTTAACAAAATACTAGCTAACTGAATTAAACAACATATCAAAAAGATAATCCACCATGATCAAGTGGGTTTTGTACCAAGGATGCAGGGATGGTTTGACATACACAAGTCAATAAATGTGATACACCACATAAACAATTTAAAACAAAACTAACATGATCATCTGAATAGATGCAGAAAACGCATTTGCTAAAATCCAGCATCATTCTATGATTAAAACTCTCAGAAAAATTGGCATACCTCAATGTAATAAACACTATCCATGACAAACCCACAGCCAACATAATACTGAATAGTGAAAAGTTGAAAGCATTCCCTCTGAGAATTGAAACAAGACAAGGAAGCCCACCACTCTTACCACTCCTCTTCAACATAATACTGGAAGTCCTAGCCAGAGCAATCAGACAAGAGAAAGAAATAAAGGGCATCTAAATCTGTAAAGAGGAAGTCAAACTGTTGCTGTTGGTTGATGATATGCTTATATATCTAGAAAACCCTGAAGACTTCCGAAAACTCCAAGAACTGATAAAAGAATTCAACAAAGTTTCAGGATACAAAATTAATGTACAAATCAGTAGCTCTCCTATATACCAACAGTAACCAAGCTGATAATTAAATAAAGAACTTAACCCCTTTCAAAATAGTTACAAAAAAATTAAAATACTTAAGAATATACCTAACCAAACAGGTGAAAGACCTCTACAAGGAAAATTGCAAAACACTGCTGAAATAAATCATAGACAACACAAACAAATGGAAACACATCCCACACTCATGGATGGGTAGGATCAATATTCTGAAAATAACCATACTGCCAAAAGCAATCTACATAGAAATTCAATGCAATTCCCATCAAATACCACCACCATTCTTCACAGAACTAGAAAAAAAAAAAATCCTAAAATTTATATGGAAGCAAAAAAACACCTACATAGCCAAAATAAGACTAAGCAAAAAGAACAAATCTAGAGGCATCGTATTACTTGACTTTAAACTTTAAGGCCATAGTCACCAAAACAGCATGTTACTGGTATAAAAATAGGCACATAGACCAATGGAACAGACCTATAGTTCCAATAACTGTAAATACTTACAGTCAACTAATCTTCCACAAAGCAAACAAAAACATAAAGTGGGAAAAGGACACCCTATTCAACAAATGGTGGTGGGATAACTGGAAAGCCACACGTAGGAGAATGAAACTGGATCCTCATCTCTCACCTTATACAAAAATCAACTCAAGAGGGATCAAAGACTTAAATTGAAGACCTGAAACTATAAAAATTATAGGGCTGGGCCTGGTGGCTAATGCCTATAATCCCAGCACTTTGGGAGACCGAGGTGGACCGATCACCTGAGGTCAGGAGTTCAAGACGAGCCTGGCCAACGCAGTGAAACCTCCTCTCTACTAAAAATACAAAATTAGCCAGGCATGGTGGTCCCAGCTACTCAGGAGGCTGAGGCAGGAGAATCACTTGAACTTGGGAGGCATAGATTTTGGTTAGCCAAGATTGCACCACTGCACTCTAGCCTGGGCAACAGAGTGCGACACTGTCTCAAAGAAAAAAAAAATTCTAGAAGATAACACTGGAAAAACCCTTCTAGACATTGGCTTAGGCAAGGATTTCATGACCAAGAAAACAAAGGCAAATGTAGTAAAAACAAAGACAAATAGCTGAGACCCAATTAAGGTAAAAAAATTTTGCATGGCAGGCCGGGCGCGGTGGCTCAAGCCTGTAATCCCAGCACTTTGGGAGGCCGAGGCGGGTGGATCACAAGGTCAAGAGATCGAGACCATCCTGGTCAACATGGTGAAACCCCGTCTCTACTAAAACTACAAAAAATTAGCTGGGCATGGTGGCGTGTGCCTGTAATCCCAGTTACTCAGGAGGCTGAGGCAGGAGAATTGCCTGAACCCAGGAGGCGGAGGTTGCGGTGAGCCGAGATCGCGCCATTGCACTCCAGCCTGGGTAACAAGAGTGAAACACCGTCTCAAAAAAAAAAAAAAAAAAAAATTTTGCATGGCAAAAGGAACAGTCAGCAGAGTAAGTAGAGTAGGAGAAAATCTTCACAATCTATACATCCAACAAAGGACTAATATCCAGCATCTATGAAGAACTCAAACAAATTACCTAGAAAAAGAAATCTCATCAAAAAGTAAGCTAAGGACATGAATAGATAATTCTCAAATGAAGATAGACAAATGACCCATAAACATACAAAAAAATGCTCAACATCACTAATGATCAGGGAAATGCAAATCAAAACCACAATGCAATACCACCTTACTCCTGCAAAAATGGCCATAATTTTAAAATAAACAAATAATAGATGCTGGCATGGATGCAGTAAAAAGGGAACACTTCTACACTGCTGGTGGAAATGTGAACTAGTGCAAGCACTATGAAGAACAGTGTGGAGACTCCTTGAAGAGCTAAAAGTAGAACTACCATTTGATCCAGCAATTCCACTACTGGGTATCTACCCACAGGAAAAGAAATCATTATACAAAAAAGATACGTGTACACACGTGTTTATGGCAGCACGATTCACAATTGCAAAGATGTGGAACTAACCCAAATGCCCATCAATCAATGAGTGGACAAAGAAACTGTGGTGTATATATACAATAGAATACCACTCATTCATAAAAAGGAATTAATGGCATTCACGGCAACCTGGATGGGACTGGAGACTATTATTCTAAGTGAAGTAACTCAGGAATGAAAAACCAAACATCGTATGTTCTCATTCACAAGTGGGAGCTAAGCTATGAGGATGCAAAGGCATAAGAAGGACATAGCGGACTTTGGGAACTCAAGTGGAAGGGATGGGAAGGGGGTGAGGGATAAAAGAGTACAAATTGGGTTCAGTGTATACTGCTTGGGTGATGGGTGCACCAAAATCTCACAAATAACCACTAAAGAACTACTCATATAGCCAAATACCACCTGTTACACAAAATAGATGAAAATAATTTTTTTAAATCATTACTGTAGAGTAATAAATGAGCTGGGGGAAAAAATGCAGAATAATCAGATGTTGACAACCGAACTAAGTAAGGTAAGGGCTAAGGAAGTGAAGAAAGAGTAAATTGCAGAAATATTTAGGGAGTAGAATTAGTAGGACCTAGTAATCAATTGGAGCTTGTCAGGCTATGAGTTCTGTGAAGACACAGGATTGATTTCTTGTCATAATTATATCTTCCAGTACAATGTATCCAGGTTTACGATTAATGAATGGATAAATGAATAAAAAAGAAAAAGTCCAAGGTTACCTCCAGTTTTTAGTGTGGATATCTGATGTTACTGATACTTGTACCACTGTGTGGGCATGAACAGAGGAGCAGGCTTGGAAAGAGAAAGATAAGTTCTATTTAGCAAATAGGGAGTTTGTGGCATCTGCTGGATAGCCAAGTGGATATGTCTAATATGCTTAGATTATGAGTCCAAAACTTGATTTAAAAAAAAAAAAAAGGTTGCATACAAGTGTTAGTTAATATTCTGCAAAAGAACTTTAAAAATTAGAGAGACTCCATTTCCCTGATTCTCACGGGAAAAAAAAAATCAGTAAGACTATGTAGAAAGGCAACAAAAGTGACTCATGAACACACTCCCAGAGAATATGAATGTTATTGAGTAAATAGAGATAGAAGAGCCCTAAAAGAAGACTAAGAAATAACAAACAGGTAGTAAGAGAATTAGATACCACCATTACTGCAACTAGTAATAACGCTAATTATAATAGCAACAATAATCACAACAGTAATAGCAGCAGTAACGATGATGGTAGTTATGGTTAAGATGAATAACTATATGCCAGAGAAAACACCAAGGGCTTGAGAATGATTATCTCATTTGCTCCCGAAAACCACCATGTAAAGTAGATTTTCTTTTTTTTTTTTTGAGACGGAGTTTCACTCTTGTTACCCAGGCTGGAGTGCAATGGCGCGATCTCGGCTCACCGCAACCTCCGCCTCCTGGGTTTAGGCAATTCTCCTGCCTCAACCTCCTGAGTAGCTGGGATTACAGGCACGCGCCACCATGCCCAGCTAATTTTTTGTATTTTTAGTAGAGACGGGGTTTCCCCATGTTGACCAGGATGGTCTCGATCTCTTGACCTTGTGATCCACCCGCCTCGGCCTCCCAAAGTGCTGGGATTACAGGCTTGAGCCACCGCGCCCGGCCTGTCAAGTAGATTTTCTTATCTTCATCTCCCAGATAGGAAAGTAAGCGACAGTGAGTACATTGCCCCATGCTATGTAACCAGTAAGTGGCAGAGCTGGGATTCCAAACTCTAAAATCCAAGTAATTACTATATTGTGATGTCATTTATTCTTTGGAGATAATGAATTCTAGGACTCTTATTCTTCTTTCAAAAGAAGGTCTTATTATCAGATCTTACAGTGAATACTGTGATGACAAAATGCATCTACTGAATATCTAGGTAAATGTAAAATGGCATTTTAAAATAAATACATTGCCAATATTTTTGCTATAAATGATATGTATATCCCACAATACATTGCTATTCCTTCAGCTTCAAATATATTTAAGTATAGGTAAAATATATTTAATGCAAAAAAATAACAACATATTATAGAAGTAGCATATATGGTAACAAGAACACAAAAGACCAGAGTAAATGGAGTTACATGGTTATAAGAGGCTTACATTATTTATTTAATAGCAAAACATTATTCTAGTTAGTGATAAGTTAAAGATGAATATTGTAATCTCTAGAATGCCCACTAAAAATAATGCTAAATAGGTATAGCTAAAAATGACGATAGATGAGGTAGAATGGCATATTTTAAATTACTATATATTACCTAAAAGAAGGCAAGAAAACTGAAACAGAGAAACAAAGAATAGAAAATAAATAATGAAATAGGACACTGACCAAAAATTGAAAACAACCTAACATCTGTTGTAACAGCTATCCATCGCTGCATCACAAATTACTCAAAAACTAAGTGAATCGAAACAACATTTATTACCTCAATTTCTGTGGGTAAAACATCTCAGCAAAAAGCAGCAGTAACTTCTCTCATAAGGTTCCAGTAAAGGTGCTGATTGGATTTGCAGATCATCTCAACGCTCTACCTGGAGAAGGATCTACTTCCAAATCTGCTTACATGGTTGTTGGAAAGATTCAATTTTTCACAGACTGTTAGACTGACGGCCTGAGTTCTCCACTGACAGGAGAGTTCTCCACTGGCTGGAGGTCTTCTTCAGTTCCTTGTCATATGGACACCATGACAGCTTGCTTTATCAGAACAAGCAAGCAAGAAGAACCACAGAGAAAAAGAGACATGGAAGTCAAATTTTTATATCCAAATCTTGGAAGTGACATGCATGACATTTGCCATATTCTATTTATTAGAAGAGAGTCACTAGGTTGAACCCATCCTCAAAGGGAGGAGATTACACAAAGACGGGAATACCAGAAGGTGAGGATCACTGGAAGCCATGACAGAGGCTGCCTACCACATCCGTCAGTAAGAAAATTTTTAAATTGTAACATTTTCACTCAATGGAATCAGTTTTTTTTTAAGCCACCAATATCACAGCAATGAGCCTCAAAAATTTTAGCCACCAATATCACAGCAATGATCCTCAAAAATTTTACTCAATAACGTTGAGCAAAATATGAATTCCCAAAACAGGCAAAATTAATCTGCAATGATAGAAATGAGAACATTGCTTAACTCTGAGGGTTTGAAAGATGTCTTCATTTGTTTGTACTGCTATAATAAAATACCACAGAGTGAGTAATTTATAATAAACAGAAACTTATTGGCTCTCAGTTCTGGAGGCTCAGAAGTCCAATATCAAGGTGCCAACATCTGGCGAGGACTTTCTTGCTGCATCACCACATGGCAGAAGGGCAAGAGAAGGAGAGAGTGCATGACAGCATCAACCCGTTTGTGTTTTAATCACCTCTTAAAGGTTCCACTTCTTAATACTGTTACAAGGGCAAATACATTTCAACATGTTTTGGAGAGACCAAACATTCAAACCATAGCAAAACGTATTGCCTGGTAAGAAGCACAAGGAAAAGTTCTTAGGTGCTGGAAGTATTCTGTCTTGTTTTGTCTAAACTCATTGACCTGAACATGTAATGTTTGTGCAGTTTATTGTATGTAAACGCTATGCCCATAAAGATAGTAATGAAGAAAAAGAAAAAAAATATTTAAAAAGTAATCTGGTTTTATTTCTTACAAATAAAAGTAATGCCAACATTCTGAACTTTTTTGATCAACGCTAAATAAAACATATCAGTCTAATATCATCTTCTGCCAACCCAAGAATCCAGACATGGTGAAGGAATAAATGGGAAAGACACTGAATCACCAGAAATAAAACTATTAAAAATGGAATCAGTTTGCATGATATAATGTCTGACTAAAATATAGGAATGGAAGAAAGGCGTCCCATTTTCACTAATAATAAAATAAACCTAAGATTAGTCAACTACCAAGTATTACATAATGCTATTTTTCTCTAACCTTTTCTTATTTAAAAAAAAAAAAATCAAAATTACATGGTACAAAGAAGCTCTTTGTAGAAAAGTTTCCAAAAACAGGATGAGAATTTTTATTCTCTAAACCTTAAAGGAATAATGGTTTATTCTATTGTTTTTGTTTTATTCTTAAATATTTATTCTTTAACCATTTTTCTTTTCTTCTTCCTTTTTCATTGCTCCTCTTTATCACTTTATCACATGTCAGAATTCTTGACTTCCTCAACGCAAAATATTGTTTATGAATTAAAATATTTACTTGGTGGAAGAAAAACAAAATGAACAGATAAAAAGCAATAGGAGAGCTCTGTACAAAATAGAAGTTATAGTTTTTTCTCTCTTACATAGTATTCCAAGCATAAGGAGGTGGCAGTTTCACAGTGTCAAGAATCCAGATTTTCTACCTAGCTCTAGGATTACTATTAGTAGTATTATCTCTAGGATTACCATTCAGGGTTGATAGGTGCAGCAAAACACCGTGGCACATGTATACCTATGTAAAAAACCTGCACATTCTGCACGTGTATCCCGGAACTTAAAGTAAAATTTTTATTTATTTTATTTTTTTATTTTTATTTTTATTTTTCTATAAAGATGGGGTTTCACCATGTTGGCCAGGCTGGTCTCAAACTCCTGACCTCAGGTGATCTGCCCACCTTGGCCTCCCAAAGGGCTGGGATTACAGGTGTGAGCCATCACACCTAGCCAAAGTAAAATTTTTAAAAAAGAAATTAGTCCAATAGACACACCTATATTTGGCTGTGAAATCTACAACTTGGCAAGCCTTGTTCACAGAGATACGGTCCTTAAGCAGGCAGTCTTATGTCCATGTGAAAATTCTTACTAAAGAAGAATAAAACATACAGTGGACAGTGCTGGCATTATTTTATTACTTCTTAAGAATACAGATACTGCAGCCGATACCTGAATGCTGAGCGCGAGCCGGCGGAGATGAACCCTTTAACTAAGGTGAAGCTGATCAACGAGCTGAATGAACGAGAGGTCCAGCTTGGGGTGGCCGATAAGGCGTCCTGGCACTCTGAGTACAAGGACAGCGCCTGGATCTTCCTGGGAGGGCTTCCTTATGAACTGACTGAAGGGGACATCATCTGTGTGTTCTCACACTATGGGGAGATTGTTAACATTAACCTTGTGCGGGACAAGAAGACTGGGAAATCCAAAGGATTTTGTTTTCTCTGCTATGAAGACCAGAGGAGCACAATTCTGGCCGTTGACAATTTTCATGGGATCAAGATCAAAGGAAGAACTATCCGAGTGGATCATGTGTCTAACTATCGGGCTCCTACGGACTCAGAAGAAATGGATGATGTGACCAGAGAGCTCCAGGAGAAGGGCTGTGGAGCTTGTGCCCCCTCACCAAGTTTGTCTAAGAGCTCTGAAGATGAAAAACCAACAAAGAAGCACAAAAAAGACAAAAAGGAAAAGAAGAAAAGAAGGAAAGAAAAAGAGAAAACTGACCGGGCGGAACAGGCAGAGCAACTGTCCTCTTCGTCACCCAGAAGTAAGACAGTAAAGGAAAAGGATGACCCTGGCCCTAAGAGGCACAGCAGCAAGAACTCGGAGAGAGCTCAGAAGTCAGAGCTCAGGGAGAGGCGGAAGCTCCCCAAGGCCAGGACTGCCTACTCTGGTGGAGCAGAGAACCTAGAGAGGGAGCTGAAGAAGGAGAAACCCAAGCACAAGCACAAGTCCTCAACCAGGAGGGAGGCAAGAGAAGAAAAGACCAGGGATAGGGACAGAGGGCGGAGCTCAGACACACATTCTAGCCGGCACAACCGGCGTTCCGAAGGGCGTAGTCATAGAAGTAGAAGTAGGAGCCGAGATAAATCCCATAGGCATAAAAGGTCCCAT
Source organism: Sapajus apella (assembly GCF_009761245.1). Lineage (NCBI taxonomy): Eukaryota > Metazoa > Chordata > Mammalia > Primates > Cebidae > Sapajus > Sapajus apella. The sequence continues at coordinate 15,198,062 of NW_022436958.1, forward strand.
CGATCCCGGCAGTGGGAGTCTTCCAATCCCAGTGACCATAGGCGTCACTGAGGACTGTTTGGCTGCTCAGTAGATTTGGAAATAATTATGTTTTTTAAATGCAGTCAAATTCAGTTGGGTTGTTACTATTTTTGTATCTAAAACTTCTGGGGCTGGTTTCTTTGAATCCCTTGAGTTATTAGAGTCATTGAGAGAGCTGCAGTTTAAACAGCTAGTTTTCTTGGATATTCTTCACACCATCTATTGTCCCTGTACCAACGTATGTATCCTGAATTTTGGTTCATAAATATGGCTCTTGAGCCCATAGACCCCAGTTGAAGATGGAATTTTCAGGAAAGGGAAGATACCAGATAATTCTAGAAATCTAGTCTTTGTGTTTGATGTTTAGAGCCCAGCATCATGGGACCTTTCCAGTTACTAGATATGGACAGCTTGATGTGAATGACTGGGATAGGATTTCTAAGTTCAGCCAGGTCCATCCCCAACCTCCTGTTTAAAAAATTTTTAATATCTTTACTTTTTCATTAAAACTTTTTTGTTTGAAAAAATAAAAAAAGTACAGATACTCCATAAGACTGATCCTTTGGAAGCAAACATCATTTATAATAGAATGCAAGAAGTTTGCAGGTCAGGTGTGATCACTCAAGCTTGTAATCCCAGCACTTTGAGAGGCAGAGGTAGGCGGATCACTTGAAGCCACAGAATTGGAGACCAGCTTGAGCAACATGGCGAAACTCCATCTCTACAAAAATTAGCCGGGCATGATGGCATGTGCCTGTAGTTCCAGCTACTAGGGAAGCTTTGGTGGGAGGATCACTTGATCCTGGGAGGCAGAAGTTACAGTGAGCATAGATCACACTACTGCACTCCAGTCTGGGTGACAGAGTGAAACCCTGTCTAAAAAAAGAATTTGGACTGCCATTCAAATACAGCAAAGAAAAACACCTGTTCACCCTCACTGCCACCCAAAATCTCATTAAAATGGTGGTAAAGAAATGTAAAATGGAGGCCAGGTGCAGTGGCTCATGCCTGTTATCCCAATATTTTGGGAGACTGAGGCAGGAGGATGACTTGAGGTCAGGAGTTCAAGACCAACCAGAGCATCACTGTGAGACCCTGTCTCTCTACAAAAAAAAAAAATAATTAATTACCTGGCATGGTCCCAGCTACTCAGAAGGCTGAGGTAGAAGGATTACTTGAGCCCAGGAGTTCAAGGCTGCAGTGAACTATGATCACACCATTGTACTCCAGCCTGAACAACAAAGCAAGACCCTGTCTCAGAAAAAAACAAGAAAGAAATAAAGAAAGAAAGAAGAAAGAAAGAAGGAAAGAAAGGAAAGAAAGGAAAGGAAAGGAAAGGAAAGGAAAGGAAAGGAAAGGAAAGGAAAGAGAAATTAGGCTGCGCATGGTGGCTCATGCCTAGAGTCCCAGCACTTTGGGAGGCCGAGGCAGGTGGATCACCTGAGGTCAGCAGCTCGAGACCAGCCTGGCCAACATGGTGAAATCCCATCTCTACTAAAAATACAAAAATTAGCCAGGGAGGTGGAACATGCCTGTAATCCCAGCTACTCGGAAGTCTGAGAACAGGAGAATCACTTGAACCCAAAAGGCGGAGGTTGCAATGAACCAAGATTGTGCCACTGCACATGGGTGACACAGCAGGAATCTGTTTTAAAAAAAAAAAAGAAGAAGAAGAAAAAAGGAAAATGAAAAAGAGAAGAGATAATAGCCACCAAGAGATGTCAACAAAATAGACACATAATAATTGATTTAGCAGACTAGAGGAAGCTGAAACTAAAGGATTGCAGTAGGGGTGAAGATAGGGGATGCCAAGAAGCACATAGAGTTGGCTGCTGCCAAGTTCCTGAAAGGCCCAGAAATTAGAGCTGCAAGTTGTATCTGAATATGGCAAGCAGATAAGGCTAAAATCGGGAGAACTGGTTGATAGTTTGCATAAGTTGATAGCTTGCACAGTTCAACCAGTACATCTCCTCTCACCTGCACAGCCAGGTAACTGATCTTCCTTCTTCTGCAGAAGGCTTGACATTATTTTCAGGGCAGATTAAATCAGAAAAATCTCTAGACTCTAGGATAGTAGGTTTGGAGGCATGATTGAGGTACTTTACTGGCAACATAGAGATCAAGTCCAAGTCTGAATTCTAAACAATGAGACTTACCAATCCCAGCACCCAGATCACTCCATCACCATGATCCTGAGATGAAAGTGGAGGATTCCCCTCTAGAGAGAGTTACTACCCCCAGAAAAGAAGGCCAACAGTTACTGCCCAGAACAAAAAACAGATTACATTTTACCTTTTCATTCATAATCCATTTTGAGTTAATGTTTGAATAAGGTGTGAGATTTAGGTCTTGACTCATTTTTTTTGCTTACGGATGCCTGATTTTTCCAGCATCGTTTGTTGAATGTCTGTTCCTCCTGAAATGTTTCACCTGTGTCAAAAAGTAGTTGGGCATAATTGTGCGGGTCTATTCTGGATTTTAAAATCTGTTCTACTGATCTGTGTCTATCCCTCTGCCAGTACACATTGTCTTCATTACTATCACTTAGAGTATGCCCTAACGTCAGGTAGAATGAGTCTTCTTTCTCTCACCTTTTCAAGATTGTTCTACCTATTTTGGAACTTGTGCCTTTCCATATCAATGTTAGTATAAACTTGTCTAGGCCTACAAACATCCTAATTTTTAAATTAATTAAAATGTAAATAATGGCTAGGCATGGTGGCTCACACCTGTAATCCTAGCACTTTTGGAAGTTGAGGTAGGAGGAGTGCTTCACTGCCTTCCAGCCTGGGCAACAGAATAAGACCCTATCTCTTAAATTTAAAAAAAAAAAAAAAAGTATCAAATTTTAAACAACTGTCTAGAGAATATAACTTCAGTAATTTATTTGTCTTTTTAAATTATTTTTGAGATATATAGTATAAGTCAGTTTAATGCACATGAGTAGACCATTGATGTACTTCTTGGCAAGCAACTTAAAAAGTTCAGTAGGTCATAAAGTATTTATATTACTTCAGATAAGGCAATTAAGGCAGAAAGGAGGTGAAATCACCATTTGTTTTTAAACTTGTGCATATCGTGGAAGTGTTTTACTATGAATATACAACTCAGTCAAACAATAAGAAAGTTATAATCAATCTACTAGATGAGTCAACAAATAGCATGAGCAGGTAATTTCACAACAAAGATATAAAGGAAGATGCTCAAACTCTCTAGTAAGCATAGAAATGCAAATTAAAAACCACAGGAGACCATTTGATCGGGGGAAGGGTCTTTCAAAATGTTAAACATGTACAACTTGAACCTACAACTCTACTTCTAGGAATAATTTACTATATCAAAATACTTAGGTGCTTATAGGCACTTAATATATAACTGAGGATATCCATGTTAGCATTGTTTATAATAGAGAAAAAATGCAAACAACTTAAGTTCAGAAATACAGTACTCACCAAGTTAATTGTGGTTAAGCCATATCATATAATACTGTATAGTCTTTTTAAAAATGGAGTTTCTTTCTTTCTTGCTTGCTCTTTCTTTCTTTCTTTCTTTCTTTCCTTTTCTTTCTTTCTTTCTTTCTTTCTTTCTTTCTTTCTTTCTTTCTTTCTTTCTTTCTTTCTCTTTCTTTCTTCCTTCCTTCCTTCCTTCCCTCCTTCCTTCCTTCCTTTCTTCCTTTTTTCCTTCCTTCCTTTCTTTTTTTTTTAACAGTCTCACTCTGTAGCCCAGGTTGGAGTGCAATGGTGTGATCTCAGCTCTGCAATCTCCGCCTCCCCAGTTGAAGCCGTTATCCCTGCCTCAACCTCTCAAGCAGCTGGGATTACAGGCACCCGCCACCATGCCGCACTAATTTTTGTATTTTTTTTCTTTTTTAGTAGAAATGTGGTTTTGCTACGTTGGCCAGTCTGGTCTCAAACTCCTGACCTCAGGTGATCCACCCACCTTGGCCTCCCAGAGTGCTGGGATTGCAGGCATGAGCCACTGCACCCAGCTGGGAGCCTTATGTGTATTAATATAAAAAGATCTCTAAAATATATTGGATAAATAAAAAAGCATGCCTCAAAGTAACATGTATAAAACTAAAAATATGTAAAAAGGCACATCTACAAATGTGTGTATAGATGTGTAGAAAGGAAAAGTCACAGCCAGGTCTGGAAGGACACACAAATCTAACTGTTACCAGAGGCTATCTATGGTGAGGGAATGAGACTGGGGGTAGACTGGGGAGAGTGAGGATTAGAAAAGAGTTGTTTTCAGATTTTCTTTAAATATATCTGTGTTGTTTTAAAATTATTTTTACAGGCCAGGCGCGGTGGCTCAAGCCTGTAATCCCAGCACTGTGGGAGGCCGAGGCTGGTGGATCACGAGGTCAAGAGATCGAGACCATCCTGGTCAACACGGTGAAACCCCGTCTCTACTAAAAATACAAAAAATTAGCTGGACATGGTGGCGCATGCCTGTAGTCCCAGCTACTCAGGAGGCTGAGGCAGGAGAATTGCCTGAACCCGGGAGGCGGAGGTTGCGGTGAGCCGAGATAGCGCCATTGCACTCCAGCCTGGGTAACA